>NC_139580.1:948634-953634 GCF_946808225.1 Silurus aristotelis
TACACACACCGCTCATCCTGCTGGCTCTCTCTCTCTCTCTCTCTCTCACACACACACTCTCTCACACACACACTCTCTCACACACACACTCTCACACACACACACTCTCACACACACACACACTCTCACACACACACACACACACTCTCACACACACACACACTCTCACACACACACTCTCACACACACACACTTAGTGCACTCTGACTGTAAACACACACTCTGCAGTATTATCAGGGAACACGAACTGGCAGCATGCTCCAGGAAAACACACACACGCGCTTACTTCCGGGTTTGAGGTCCTCACGTGACCTAACCCTATGACGTAACCACTAGATTTGATTGGTCTGATACACAGCCTGCTGATTCGACAGCTGGGACGTCGTTCACGTTTCCATAGCAACCGGAGCCGCCTCCAGCCCTAACCGCCTCAAAATAACGAGAATTTTCATTATAATAATTATTTAGCTGGAAAATTAATTTAATTGAATCTGTTAAAAATAAATAATAATCAAATCCAGTGATACAGAGCGATATTTTATCCCCAATGAATCAATACACCGCTATTATTGTTCCTTTATTAAAACAGATAAGATTAACAGTTTTACTGTCCTGAAAATAAAATGGATTTAATTACAGATTATGTAATATGTAGATTTATAAGATCTTTTTGGAATATGTGGTCCAATCACAGGCGAGAGGCGGGAATTAAAAGAGCCAATCAGAGAGCCGCATCTTTTGGCTTTGATTGATTGATTTATTTATTTGTATATTTTTATATTTGAATACATTCGTGTATTTTCCTCAAGCAAGCTGTTAAAGTCACTGATCATAAACACATTTAGGATTTTTTTACTCAGACAGTAAACAGACGGTAATAATCTTTTGTAACATGTTTTTATTAATAAACGCGTCCTCACCTATTTACCTATCACTTCTGTGTTTCTCAGGAAACCACGTGACATTTAAAGTCCAACCCCCCCAGCCTGGCTCCCAGTGACTGGATTTACCTGCCACACCTGTGTGACGTCAGAATCAACCAATCAGCACGCACGCGCGCGCACACACACACACACACACACACACACACACACACACTGAGACATAAGTTTGGACATAACATGGAAGATCAGGTAAGTGCTGTAGATTTATTGTTCAGACCAAATTCAAGCTCAAATACAATAAATATAATATACACACATCCTGTCTGTCTGTCTGTCTGCCTTACTATCTTTTTGTCTGTCTTTCTGTCTGCCTTACTGTCTTTTTGTCTGTCTTTCTGTCTGCCTTACTGTCTTTTTGTCTGTCTTTCTGTCTGCCTTACTGTCTTTCTGACTGTCTGTCCGCCTCACTGTCTCTCTGCTTCACTGTCTGTTTTAAAACTCAGCATTTGATGGGTAAAAGCAGGAGGAATGTTTATTTGGGAATTGTGGGATGTGGGTCCCTTGTGGGTCAGAACATCTGCAGACAGAAGAAGCCTGAAGCACTAGTTATAGCTTTGTTTAATAATCTTTAAGCTTTGTAGAAAAACAGTGCCTACTTATTGGTTCTTAAGGCATTTTCTACCATCTACCACAGTGAACAGTTTATGTACATGCAACACTGTTTTATAACTCTGAAGCTGAAAGTCATGTGGGGCATCGAGAAACAGACCAACACAGAGTTCCAGCAAAAACTAAGGAGAAACAGAGATCAATTTTCCACCCGTCTGTCCACCCGTCTGTCCACCCGTCTGTCCCCTGATTCTCTGAGTGGAATGTCTGCCTGATAAATGAAGCTGGTGTTGATGTTCCTAAAATAATTGTCTTATAAGCAGTTTATGCTTCAGTGTAGGTAAAATATCAAAATAACACAAGTTAATGTACAGAAGAGAATAAATATATACATGGACATTCAACCATTTACTTTCTTGTCTTTCTTTCTTCCTTTGTCTTCTGTCCTCTCCCTTCATCTCGTCTCACCAATCTCTCCCTTCTTCTCTTGTTTCTTTCATGTGGATCATGTGACCAGTAGTTTATTGTTACAGGTTTAAAAGGGGATGTGGTGTGTTATGGTGTTACGCTGTGTATGATGTAGAGTTTTGTGTGTGTGTGTGTGTGTGTGTGTGTGTGTGTGTGTGTGTGTGTGTGTGTGTGTGTGTGTGTGTGTGGCGAGGGCTACCTCAGGATCCACCAGTACGCTCACACTCACATTCACACTCCCTGAAGAGTGGAGGGAGAGAGAATGTGCAGTAGAAGGAGAACCTGATGGACCTGGTGAAGGTTCTCCTGTTTCTGTGTTTGCTTGCGAGCTCAGAACTTTCATAAACAACCCTCTCAGTTTCACCCAAACCTTCACCACACCTGGTCCTTCAGGCTTTGATGTTGTGTTAGGTTGGTTATCATGAAGTGTGTGTGTGTGTGTGTGTGTGTGTGTGTGTGTGTGTGTGTGTGTGAGAGAGAGAGAGAGAGAGAGAAAGAGAGAGAGAGAAAGAAAGAGAGAAAGAGAGAGAGAGAGGGAGAGAGAGAGAGTCTGCCAATAGCGTATTAGAAGTGGAGCAACGAGATGAACAGCATTCTCAGATTGTTTTTGCAGAAGGCAAAACCCACATGACTGATGGATCCTTCTGAAATGTTTCTGCTGTAGATCAGATGAACTCTTCTTCCTTACAGGAACCTTCACCAGAACACTGCTGTGTGAGGAGAAATCCAGAGCACGTTCAGTACATGTACTAGTTACATATTATGGTTTTGCCCGAAGCTGGTGTAGATTATTTTCTGCAGCAGAGGTTTGGGGCTGGTGAACATCAGTGTTTTCTCTTTGAGCAACACCATGTGCTGAGATATTTCACTCATCTCATTTACCATTTATGTTTTGAGTTGAAATGGGTAAGGAGATCAGGTGATCTAGCGGTGGTCAGGTGATACTGCCCCCTAGTGACAATCCTCTCGTCTTACACAAGTGTACTCAAAGTGTGGGGTGCTGCCCTCTAATGGAGAATAAAGATATGACAGATGGGGCAAAATAAACGATAGGATTACTTTAATATTTTGTGTTCTTCATTAATCTTCATTACTGATTTTCTCTATTTAAAAAAGTCCATACACTCAAACCAACCACAAATAAACAATGGGTTCATTAACGCAAGAGAATTAAAACATCAGTTTCAGTACCGAGAGGAAAAAGTGGAACTATTGTGTGAAAATAACAGTCAGTAAATAAAGTGCAGTAGACCAATAAACACACTTTATTATAGTATGTAGTGATCATAACAACATCAGTAGATAAATCTGTGGCCTGGACCACTTATCTATTGTGTTCCATTTTTCACATCTTAGCTCTGTGAGATGTGCTTTCAGATGTTCTTCACTAAAAACAGTGTAGAGAACATCTGTGACTGTGACTCAGCTCAGTATTGAACATGATGTAGAGCGAAAGCATGAAACAGGATCATTGTATCCACTAATGCAGTGATAAGACTCACATTCTGAGATGTTCTTTTGGTTCTTGTCTTGTTTTCAGTGGTGGATGAAGAACACAGAGCAGGTAGTTTAGTAAAAATAGAGACACTCAGTAAAAAGTTTCTCTTTAAACTGTCACTTGAGTTAAAGTATAAAAGTTTTTACCTTCAAATATCCAAAGTAGTGATTTATTATAACTCGAATGTTCCTGTGATCATTTTTATCACAAGACTCTTCACTTATTCTCCTCAGTTTCTGTGTAAAGACTCGAATGTGACTCTCAGCACACTGATCTATTAATAGAATATTTATGACTCAAACACTGATTGATTTCTATTACAATCATCATGAACACAAAACCTTCCTCAGTAAAAACGTGTAAACGAGGTCACGTGTGTTGTGGTGAGTTCCAGTCTGGAGTTCCTTCATCATTGATTCCTCTCTAAATGTTCTGCTTGATGTTGAACTGATGCTGAACTGTATGTTGGTGATCAGTAGATTCACCGAGCGCCGATCAGAACACGTGTAAAACAGAGCGTGCGCTCGATCCTGATTGGTGACTCGCTGCGTGTTTCACCAGTTACGTTTTTATCCTCGTTAATAAAAAGAAACGACTGATTTCACTACATGTAGTAAAAAGTCAAATATTTAAGTTTGAAATGTGAAGTTTCAGTAAAAATCTCCTGGAAAAACTTCATTAAAGTGCAGATTTGTGAAAAGTTGAATTAGGAATATGATTTACTTCATTTCTGTTCACCGCTGATTCTTCATCCTTCCTGCCAAACGAATTTGCTTTTTGTTTCCACTGATTGTGAAATGACAGGACGGCACTTTGATTTATTCATTTGTATCTACAGTTTTTTCTGTTTTTGAACTCGATGCTATTTGATGTTATTGATTTGGAACTTAATATTTCAATAAATGTGAATTTTTGAATTTGAAATTTTTAACTCCTATTTTTTGGAGTGATGGAGGACAAATAGGTCTCTAATGAACGAACCTGAGGAGACGCTGGTGAAGAGATGTGAGAACGTTCTTGTTCTTCTATGAGGTGGTATTATAAAGTTTGGAGATTAATGGTGTAACTGGAGATGTTCTGAGCCACGTGCGTTCCCGTGTCTGATTTCATCAATGACATCGAGTTAAAACGGAGAGAAAACATGAAATTCTGTGTGAAACGTGAGCAAATCTGCCACACAGACGTTTGACGTGACGTACGTTTGACATACGGTGACGCTGTGACGAGTCGTTCGAGGTGTTTCGAGTAACAGACGTGCTTCAAGAGCAGAAGAACATCACTGGAAGACAGTGAGAGATCAGGAAGACCTTCAACGAGCCCAACCCCTGAAAACCCGTTCGGCAACTCGTGCATGATGATCATCAGAGAACAATCCACACGATCTCACACACACACACACACACACACACACACACACACACACACACACACACACACACACACACCTTCTTCCCCAAGATGCGGCCCAAATGTCAGCGTTTTGACTGTTGTGGAGATCCGGCGCGAATCACTGAAGGTGTTTGACGCGACGTGAAGAAGAC
>NC_139580.1:976134-1056134 GCF_946808225.1 Silurus aristotelis
TTCAGAAAATAAATGTATGCAGGAGAAAAGCAGTATACTGTAGTTCAGTGGTCACTGTACTCGTTAGGGAGGAGCTTGCTGTAGGATTGACATGTGAAATGTTTTCCCATTGGTCAGTTTGTATGTACGTGGGCGTGGCTCGTGTCTCAGCCCTGGTTGATGGGTTCGTAATGGCCGAGCGCGTCCCGTTTCCTTTTCCATACGCAGATATAAACTCCGCCCGCCGCCAGGAGAATGAGGGGCGTGCCGAGACCGACGGCCATGATGGCGATCACCAGTGAAGAGAAGAAATCTGACGGAGGCGTCCCGATTCCCGCCAGCATGGTCCTGAGAGAACAGAAAAAAAAAGAAAGAAAAATAAGACAAAAATGATAATGCTTTAAATTGTGTTGCTATGGTTACGTCATAGAGAACAGGGTCTTCCTTCATATTGATAAACATGCAGCTGGATACATGATTGATTAGAAATCAGCGTGTGGACGGACCAGCTGAGGTACTGGGTGGAGTTAGGGGTGAGCTCAGAGGTCACGTTGAAGGAGATGTTGAGGCCGTGTGTGAAGTGATGCTGGTTGAAGTAGGCGGGGATAATGCGTGAGGGCGGAGCTTGGGGTAGGGTGACAGGTTCTGAATTGATGCAAGGTGCGGCGTCCTCGATGGCAGGAAGACTCTTCTGATACACTACAGGCTTCCACTGAAAGAATCCCACAGTGGAGGAGGAGTTATCATGAGGCCACACCCACTCCGACACCTGAGAGAGAGAGAGAGAGAGAGAGAGAAAGAGAGAGAAAGAGACTGAAAATTATAAATAAACACAATATAATATTTAAAAGAATTTTAGGTCCATTGCTCCACCTGGAAGATAGAGGGCGTGTATTCATCGTCGATGGACCTGTGAACGTCGACTTGTGTCAGAAGCCCCGCCTCATTCACTGTCTGGAGTTCCAGGGTGAAATGCGATTGGTTGGTTCGTGGCATCACACCTTTCAACAACACACGCAGCTGGGAGGAGTTAGCGTGGTGGAGGAGACTAGGCCACGCCTCCTCTCGGCCTGAACAATCATACGCTGAAAACTGGGAATAAAATACATTAAAAATTATTATTTAATTATTTTATTATCAAAGCTTTATATTTTTATGTAAGGAATAAAATAATGAGGCATAACAATATTGTATTCGTTCCTTTTGCTGCTAAAACAGTCGTCATCACAATGTTAGAATGTTATACCTGATCACGCTTCCTCACACCACCACCAACTTACACCACAGCAACCTACACAATCACCTACGACAGAATTACTGAAGAACTTTTCTCTGTATACTTTTTCTCCATCATCACTCACTCAAGATTTATTTATAGAGCGCCTTACAGCAGCCAAAAGGAGCACACGGCGCTTTCCAATAAGAACAACGAAAGACAACAAAATATAACTACACAATAAAATAGCTTTAAAGATAAATAGCTCCATTAGAATGTACATGTAACGCAGTGAACCTTCAGTGAGAGGAGTTAGATCCTGTTCTCACTTATTATAGCAGCTATAAACACACATTCCCTCAACAAACTCTCTTCAGTCTCAGTCTTGATGTAGACAGTGTGACTGAATACTGTGGAGAGTAATAAAGACCTGGATGTTATTTATCTTCATGTGTGTGTGTGTGTCCTTACGTGCAGACACAGGGAGGCGTTGCTGCTGAAGCTGGCGTGTCTCCCACAGAGCTGTGCAGTGTGGTGTGTGTAATCCACCGTCTTGTTCACGTCGTCCCACTCAAACTCATGGAGTCTGTATGGAGACAACACACTCTGCCTCGTGCTGTTCGACTCGTCATACTCCCATAACTAACACACACAACAGAGACAAAAAACAACAACAACGTTTTTAACATAAGTACAGTGTTTGAGAAACACACACACACACACACACACACACACACACACACACACACACACACACACACACACACACACTAACTCACTCCCTGGACCAGTTGATTAGCAGCGTTCCTAGCTTTAGGGTTCTAGAGAATTTCCTGGTCCAGGTTTGTAGGTCACCTTCCAATCAATCGTGGGTTTAAGGTTCAAGCACAAGAAGGTCTTTGAGCTCTTTACAGTTTTAATGTCCTGGAACGTTTCCTAGTTTTAAATGATCAGATGGGGATTTCCAGAACATCCGTTTTTAGAATCTAAGAAACGTTTAGAACGTGAGTGTACAGTGATGTAGACGCCTGAGAAGATACATATTCTACAACACTTATGTGCTCCTCCTTCTGCACCTGATCTCTTCACCACCTCATACTTCATAATTACAGTGGCTCTGATTAGAACGTGACAATGAGGTGTTTAGAGGAACAGGGAGACTCACGTTGGTGAAGACGAGGGCACCTCGGTGCTGCACACTGCTCTCCGGTTCCACCTTCACGCTGCCTGTAGGATCTGTGCTGAGAAACTTGGTCCAGTTCACGTGCACCTCGGACTCGGACGAGTTTGTGTGGATCAGTAACAGGGCCGGAGCTCCACCGCTGCAGAACAGGAAGTGCAGTGTGTCGTTGTGGCTGAGGGCCCGTGTGTGGAGCATCGAGACCCCAGGGGGCGCCACTGAGGGTGGGGTTAACCCAGGGTTCATCTCCAGTGACACCTGAACACGTGAAGATATTGTGAGTGGAATCTCAATCAAATTCCTTCATATATCTCCTACTTTACTTGATTTAATTCATGTTTATATTATTAATTTATTGTTAGCATTAGCAGCTTCTTCACATCACATCACCAACAGCATTGTGGACGACCCCTCACACACACACACACACACACACACACACACACACACACACACACACACACACACACACACACACACACACACACACACACCGTGACTGATTCTGAGCTCGTACAGGACTGTGTGAGGTTCTAAGATCAAGTCCATGTAGCAGGACTCGTGTAAAAGCGTCACCTGGTGTCTGATGGAGAGACGCTGAGTGAATGTGTTTAGGGTTTAGAACAGGTCAGGCCATGATGTCTGGTCAGTATAAAGGAAGTGAAGAGGGGAAGTGAAGAGATAAATGTGGGAGGTGTTTTATAAACCACAACTGAAACACGAGTGACAATTTCACATAGGGTTTAAACTGATTCCAAGTTCAGCTCTGCTGCCCTCTAGTGTCCGCCCGGAGAACTGCTGTGATTTCCTCATTCTGATCAAATATTTAAAATAATGCAAATATTGATTTTTTTTTTTAACTGAAAAATTACAAACTGTATAATTTATATAAATGCTTTATTTTCTTAAAATATTTTAATCCTCTGCATGTTTCTGAACTACTCAATTATTAGTATACTAACTCTAAATATTATAATTTTTTTTATAGATTTTATATAAAAGTCCTCAGGAAACTAGAGGGGGAAATATCAGGGTGAAATACACGAGAAATGTTTATACTACATAAAAAATTCATGAATAAACAGCAAAATGACAATAAAAAATGATTTTATATATATATATATTTAATATAAATATCTTTACCTTTCTTCTGAAAGTGTCTCCATTCCACACGAATCCATTCACACAACAGAGAAAATGAAATAGTGTGAAATAAATCAAATACTCAGGTTTATTCGAGTTCATGGTGTAAACACTACACACTGATCACGCGGAAGTGAAACACTGCTGCTATGGAGGAGTCGCGCGGTCACGTGATCGCGGTCAGCTGACTCGCAGTCACATGGCGGACCGGAAGTGTCGGAAGCGAACATTTAGCTTTTAAAGTGTCTGTAAAAGTCAAAATGTAATGAGTCCTGAACCCCTGCAGACCCTTTCTCCAGTATAACAGAGTCTTTTTCTCAAACATCTATAAATAAAGGCGAATTAGTAAAAAATATACAAAATAAACTCCTTTGATTGGCTGTTAGTGACTACTGAACATCCAATCAGATTCAGTCAGAGTCAGCCAATCAGAATTGTCCCCTAATGAGGAGTGGGTTTATGTGTTTAAGTCCATGTCCATACTAGTGATGGGAGAATCGGATCATTTTAGTGACTCGGTTCATTGAATCTCGTTCAGCAAAATGAACAAATCTTTTTCATTTAGTTCTTTTCATTGCTTTGATCATAAATAAAATAAAATGTTGATTATTAATAATCAGATCTCCAACACGTCCACATACACCACCTTAAACTACAGCTCCAATAATCAACATACAACGAAGGAGCGATTCTGATAAACAGAACGAGTCACTTCACCTCTCATATCTTCTGCTTTGTGTCTTTAGTTCTTTTGTCACGTGACTCCCATCATTATTACAACACTAATGTCAAGATTCTTCAGATAATTCAGATTATATAACACATCAGTGATGTATATAAAGTGTGAGTGTGTATGGTAGTGTAAATAACACTATTGTGACTCAGGTATGATAAAGAGTTACTTTAGAATTTTGTAGAATAGATAATGAATTCGCTTTTTTTTGTTAAATGAATGAAAATGAAAGTCTGGACGTCGACATCCAGAAATCATGGGCGTGTATCCCGGGGGGGACGGGGGTACATGTCCCCCCCCATCCGAGGGTTGTCCCCCCAAAAAAAGATTATTTTAAAAAATCGCACCCTCTATTATATGTATTCTGAATTATATGAAAAATGTATGTTTACCTAAATAATTGTGCATTTAGAAACAGTTAAACCCCCTTCCCCCCTCCATCACCCCCCCCCCTTCCTCACAGTGGTTTAACCCACTGCCTGCTTTCCCAGTTCATCTCACCTTCTCTACACACACACGAGTCAGGTGTGCGTTCATCTCACCTTCTCTACACACACACGAGTCAGGTGTGCGTTCATCTCACCTACTCTACACTCACGAGTCAGGTGTGCGTTCATCTCATCTACTCTACACACACGAGTCAGGTGTGCGTTCATCTCACCTTCTCTACACACACGAGTCAGGTGTGCGTTCATCTCACCTTCTCTACACTCACGAGTCAGGTGTGCGTTCATCTCATCTACTCTACACACACGAGTCAGGTGTGCGTTCATCTCACCTACTCTACACACACGAGTCAGGTGTGTGTTCATCTCACCTTCTCTACACACACACGAGTCAGGTGTGCGTTCATCTCACCTTCTCTACACACACACGAGTCAGGTGTGCGTTCATCTCACCTTCTCTACACTCACGAGTCAGGTGTGCGTTCATCTCATCTACTCTACACACACGAGTCAGGTGTGCGTTCATCTCACCTACTCTACACACACACGAGTCAGGTGTGCGTTCATCTCACCTACTCTACACACACGAGTCAGGTGTGTGTTCATCTCACCTTCTCTACACACACACGAGTCAGGTGTGCGTTCATCTCACCTTCTCTACACACACACGAGTCAGGTGTGCGTTCATCTCACCTTCTCTACACTCACGAGTCAGGTGTGCGTTCATCTCATCTACTCTACACACACGAGTCAGGTGTGCGTTCATCTCACCTACTCTACACACACGAGTCAGGTGTGTGTTCATCTCACCTACTCTACACACACACGAGTCAGGTGTGCGTTCATCTCACCTACTCTACACACTCGAGTCAGGTGTGCGTTCATCTCACCTACTCTACACACACACGAGTCAGGTGTGCGTTCATCTCACCTACTCTACACACACGAGTCAGGTGTGCGTTCATCTCACCTACTCTACACACACGAGTCAGGTGTGCGTTCATTTCACCTACTCTACACACACGAGTCAGGTGTGCGTTCATCTCACCTTCTCTACACTCACGAGTCAGGTGTGCGTTCATCTCACCTACTCTACACACACACACACGAGTCAGGTGTGTGTTCATCTCACCTACTCCACACACACGAGTCAGGTGTGCGTTCATCTCACCTTCTCTACACTCACGAGTCAGGTGTGTGTTCATCTTACCTACTCCACACACACGAGTCAGGTGTGCGTTCATCTCACCTTCTCTACACTCACGAGTCAGGTGTGCGTTCATCTCACCTTCTCTACACTCACGAGTCAGGTGTGCGTTCATCTCACCTACTCTACACACACACACACGAGTCAGGTGTGCGTTCATCTCACCTTCTCTACACACTCGAGTCAGGTGTGCGTTCATCTCACCTACTCTACACACACGAGTCAGGTGTGCGTTCATCTCACCTTCTCTACACACTCGAGTCAGGTGTGCGTTCATCTTACCTACTCTACACTCACGAGTCAGGTGTGCGTTCATCTCATCTTCTCTACACACACGAGTCTGGTGTGTGTTCATCTCACCTACTCTACACACACGAGTCAGGTGTGTGTTCATCTCATCTACTCTACACACACGAGTCAGGTGTGCGTTCATCTTACCTACTCTACACACACGAGTCAGGTGTGCGTTCATCTCACCTACTCTACACACACGAGTCAGGTGTGCGTTCATCTTACCTACTCTACACTCACGAGTCAGGTGTGCGTTCATCTCATCTTCTCTACACACACGAGTCAGGTGTGCGTTCATCTCATCTACTCTACACACACGAGTCAGGTGTGCGTTCATCTCACCTTCTCTACACACACGAGTCAGGTGTGCGTTCATCTCATCTACTCTACACACACGAGTCAGGTGTGCGTTCATCTCACCTACTCTACACACACGAGTCAGGTGTGCGTTCATCTCACCTACTCTACACACACACACACGAGTCAGGTGTGCGTTCATCTCACCTTCTCTACACTCACGAGTCAGGTGTGCGTTCATCTCATCTACTCTACACTCACGAGTCAGGTGTGCGTTCATCTCATCTACTCTACACACACGAGTCAGGTGTGCGTTCATCTCACCTACTCTACACACACACGAGTCAGGTGTGCGTTCATCTCACCTACTCTACACACACGAGTCAGGTGTGTGTTCATCTCACCTTCTCTACACACACACGAGTCAGGTGTGCGTTCATCTCACCTTCTCTACACACACACGAGTCAGGTGTGCGTTCATCTCACCTTCTCTACACTCACGAGTCAGGTGTGCGTTCATCTCATCTACTCTACACACACGAGTCAGGTGTGCGTTCATCTCACCTACTCTACACACACGAGTCAGGTGTGAGTTCATCTCACCTACTCTACACACACACGAGTCAGGTGTGCGTTCATCTCACCTACTCTACACACTCGAGTCAGGTGTGCGTTCATCTCACCTACTCTACACACACACGAGTCAGGTGTGCGTTCATCTCACCTACTCTACACACACGAGTCAGGTGTGCGTTCATCTCACCTACTCTACACACACGAGTCAGGTGTGCGTTCATTTCACCTACTTTACACACACGAGTCAGGTGTGCGTTCATCTCACCTTCTCTACACTCACGAGTCAGGTGTGCGTTCATCTCATCTTCTCTACACACACGAGTCAGGTGTGCGTTCATCTCACCTTCTCTACACTCACGAGTCAGGTGTGCGTTCATCTCACCTACTCTACACACACACACACGAGTCAGGTGTGTGTTCATCTCACCTACTCCACACACACGAGTCAGGTGTGCGTTCATCTCACCTTCTCTACACTCACGAGTCAGGTGTGTGTTCATCTTACCTACTCTACACACACGAGTCAGGTGTGCGTTCATCTCACCTTCTCTACACTCACGAGTCAGGTGTGCGTTCATCTCACCTTCTCTACACTCACGAGTCAGGTGTGCGTTCATCTCACCTACTCTACACACACACACACGAGTCAGGTGTGCGTTCATCTCACCTTCTCTACACACTCGAGTCAGGTGTGCGTTCATCTCACCTACTCTACACACACGAGTCAGGTGTGCGTTCATCTCACCTTCTCTACACACTCGAGTCAGGTGTGCGTTCATCTCATCTACTCTACACACACGAGTCAGGTGTGCGTTCATCTCACCTTCTCTACACACACGAGTCAGGTGTGCGTTCATCTCATCTACTCTACACACACTCGAGTCAGGTGTGCGTTCATCTCACCTACTCTACACACACACGAGTCAGGTGTGCGTTCATCTCACCTACTCTACACACACGAGTCAGGTGTGCGTTCATCTCACCTACTCTACACACACGAGTCAGGTGTGCGTTCATCTCACCTACTTTACACACACGAGTCAGGTGTGCGTTCATTTCACCTACTCTACACACACGAGTCAGGTGTGCGTTCATCTCACCTACTCTACACACACACGAGTCAGGTGTGCGTTCATCTCACCTACTCTACACACACGAGTCAGGTGTGCGTTCATCTCACCTACTTTACACACACGAGTCAGGTGTGCGTTCATTTCACCTACTCTACACACTCGAGTCAGGTGTGCGTTCATCTCACCTACTCTACACACACGAGTCAGGTGTGCGTTCATCTCATCTTCTCTACACACACGAGTCAGGTGTGCGTTCATCTCACCTTCTCTACACTCACGAGTCAGGTGTGCGTTCATCTCACCTACTCTACACACACACACACGAGTCAGGTGTGTGTTCATCTCACCTACTCCACACACACGAGTCAGGTGTGCGTTCATCTCACCTTCTCTACACTCACGAGTCAGGTGTGTGTTCATCTTACCTACTCTACACACACGAGTCAGGTGTGTGTTCATCTCATCTTCTCTACACACACGAGTCTGGTGTGTGTTCATCTCACCTACTCTACACACACGAGTCAGGTGTGTGTTCATCTCATCTACTCTACACACACGAGTCAGGTGTGCGTTCATCTCACCTTCTCTACACACACGAGTCAGGTGTGCGTTCATCTTACCTACTCTACACACACGAGTCAGGTGTGCGTTCATCTCACCTTCTCTACACACACGAGTCAGGTGTGTGTTCATCTTACCTACTCTACACACACGAGTCAGGTGTGCGTTCATCTCACCTTCTCTACACACACGAGTCAGGTGTGCGTTCATCTCATCTACTCTACACACACGAGTCAGGTGTGCGTTCATCTCACCTTCTCTACACACACGAGTCAGGTGTGCGTTCATCTCATCTACTCTACACACACGAGTCAGGTGTGCGTTCATCTCACCTACTCTACACACACGAGTCAGGTGTGCGTTCATCTCACCTACTCTACACACACGAGTCAGGTGTGTGTTCATCTCACCTACTCTACACACACACGAGTCAGGTGTGCGTTCATCTCACCTACTCTACACACTCGAGTCAGGTGTGCGTTCATCTCACCTACTCTACACACACGAGTCAGGTGTGCGTTCATTTCACCTACTTTACACACACGAGTCAGGTGTGCGTTCATTTCACCTACTCTACACACACGAGTCAGGTGTGTGTTCATCTCACCTACTCTACACACACGAGTCAGGTGTGCGTTCATTTCACCTACTTTACACACACGAGTCAGGTGTGCGTTCATCTCACCTTCTCTACACACACGAGTCAGGTGTGCGTTCATCTCACCTACTCTACACACACGAGTCAGGTGTGTGTTCATTTCACCTACTCTACACACACGAGTCAGGTGTGCGTTCATCTCACCTCCTCTACACACACGAGTCAGGTGTGTGTTCATCTCACCTACTCTACACACATGAGTCAGGTGTGCGTTCATCTTACCTACTCTACACACACGAGTCAGGTGTGCGTTCATCTCACCTTCTCTACACACACGAGTCAGGTGTGCGTGCATCTCACCTACTCCACACACACGAGTCAGGTGTGCGTTCATCTCACCTACTCTACACACACACGAGTCAGGTGTGCGTTCATCTCACCTTCTCTACACACACGAGTCAGGTGTGCGTGCATCTCACCTACTCTACACACACGAGTCAGGTGTGCGTTCATCTCACCTTCTCTACACACACGAGTCAGGTGTGCGTTCATCTCACCTACTCTACACACACGAGTCAGGTGTGCGTTCATCTCACCTACTTTACACACACGAGTCAGGTGTGCGTTCATCTCACCTACTCTACACACACACGAGTCAGGTGTGCGTTCATCTCACCTACTCTACACACACGAGTCAGGTGTGTGTTCATCTTACCTACTCTACACACACGAGTCAGGTGTGTGTTCATCTCATCTACTCTACACACACGAGTCAGGTGTGCGTTCATCTCACCTACTCTACACACACGAGTCAGGTGTGCGTTCATCTCACCTACTCTACACACACACACGAGTCAGGTGTGCGTTCATCTCACCTACTTTACACACACACGAGTCAGGTGTGCGTTCATCTCACCTACTCTACACACACGAGTCAGGTGTGTGTTCATCTTACCTACTCTACACACACGAGTCAGGTGTGCGTTCATCTCACCTACTTTACACACACACGAGTCAGGTGTGCGTTCATCTCACCTACTCTACACACACGAGTCAGGTGTGTGTTCATCTCACCTACTCTACACACACGAGTCAGGTGTGCGTTCATCTCACCTACTCTACACACACGAGTCAGGTGTGTGTTCATCTCACCTACTCTACACACACGAGTCAGGTGTGTGTTCATCTCATCTACTCTACACACACGAGTCAGGTGTGTGTTCATCTCATCTACTCTACACACACGAGTCAGGTGTGCGTTCATCTCACCTACTCTACACACACGAGTCAGGTGTGCGTTCATCTCACCTACTTTACACACACGAGTCAGGTGTGCGTTCATCTCATCTACTCTACACACACACGAGTCAGGTGTGCGTTCATCTCACCTACTCTACACACACGAGTCAGGTGTGCGTTCATCTCACCTTCTCTACACACACGAGTCAGGTGTGTGTTCATCTTACCTACTCTACACACACGAGTCAGGTGTGCGTTCATCTCACCTTCTCTACACACACGAGTCAGGTGTGCGTTCATCTCACCTTCTCTACACACACGAGTCAGGTGTGCGTTCATCTCACCTACTCTACACACACGAGTCAGGTGTGCGTTCATCTCACCTTCTCTACACACACGAGTCAGGTGTGCGTTCATCTCACCTACTCTACACACACGAGTCAGGTGTGTGTTCATCTCACCTACTCTACACACACGAGTCAGGTGTGTTAAAATATGACTTATGTAGTGAACGTTAGCTTGTGTACAGTAGCTTGTAGCATAGTGCACTGACACTAACACACCAAAGCCGTTTCACATGCAGTGTTTTATTTGGGATGAATTGGTATAATGTTAATTTAACATTAACACACAATTAGTATATTGTTTATCTGTGTATTTACTAAATGAGCACTGTGTTACGTCCGAACTGACCACACTGTATTTTTATAATCAATTTCTATCCTGTTCTTAAGTGTCTAAATTAATTTTAAATAACATTTTAAACCTTTTTTTTAATTCCTTGTTTTTATTGTTGTGATTTTTTTTTTTATGATAGTTTTACTTTATTTATGTAAAGCAGTTTGAATTATTATTGTAATTGTCTCCATGCTACAATAATAATGATAGAAACAAAGTGTTTCACTGTGGGGACACGGTGTCTTTATACTGGATGTATAATTTGACTGTATTATTTGTGTCCCCCTTCAAAAATTGCTCATGAGAAATTTTATATTTATTCCCCCCCCCCACCCCCCACCCCTACTGTTAAATGAAATTCACGCCCATGACAGGAATGTTTCTAATGTATCCAGATTAGTGTAGATGTAGCGTCAGTTGTCTTCATGCCGGGACAGCGTACACGAAAAACACATACAGAGACCAAAAACTGATTATAATTCATTTAAATAAATTATTAAGAGTATTTTTTTTATTTACTTTTTTGTGCCAATCAGAGACGGACCATTAGAATTACAGTCTATCAAAAAAAGAATGTTCCTGCATTTATATTTGAAATATTTAATAATAATAATAATAATAATAATAATAATAATAATAATAATAATAATAATAAGAAGAAGAATAAATGGATAATTCCTAGAGTTTGTGTTGCAGATAAAATACTAAAAGTGTTTATTATCATTACACATTACAAACAACATTATTTTTGTTATTATTTATGATTATTAAAAGATGAAGGCAGACGTCTTCCTGAACATGAATCTCAGTGGTCTGGAGTTTAAGAAAAATGTTGTTGATGAGGAGATGTGCAGCAAGCTGTCAAGGTGATATGAACCAAATTTTGTAAAGACTGGGTCGAGGAGAAGGAGAAGGAGAAGGAGAAGCACACATTGCAGTTAGATGTAAGCAGTGTTTGTAACTTCTGACCAGTAGATGGCGCCTACCAAACGCTAAACAAACATTATAAGTGAAAACCACACCTAATCTATAGATCCTACAGGAATAACTCCCCACTATAGTTCGACAGGGTCGTGTTAGCAGTAGACAATCAGAAGGTCTGATCTCCTGATGTTTCCAAAACCCACAGTCACGTCCATGTCCTGTCTGGTGAAGCAGAGAAAAAACTGATTTCAGCAGTTTTTCTTATATCTTCTGTTTCTGCACCAGGCATCTGAACACAAAGGGCTTCATGGCTACTCTTTATTCCTCAGAACCACAGCTGGATTGCTCTTTTTTCTCTCAACATCCATACATTTTCTCCTGAGTTCAGTTCTGTAAAGTGTTTAGATTACTGTCTCTGCTTCTTCTTTCTGCTCTTTCAGGGGTAAGTAGTGACATGGAGGTCAGCAGTGTTGATTTCAGCTGATGCCTGATTGTCACTTTAATAATGTGATAGAACCACAGTGGGGTCCTAAAGACGATGAGACCACTGGGAAATCTGATTCTTTAGTTTGATTGTTTTAAACAGAATATTTTGAATTCTGAACCTGAAAATTGAAAGTAAAGAAAGCGAATGTTCATTATATTGACTATTTCATAGTTTTAATACTGCAGTACATCTCTTAAGTAAAAGTGTGATGTTAACTGCCTTGTACAAAACTTATGATGGACTTTATCTGAAAACGTATTCAGAAGGGGGACGATCCAAAAACAAAGAAACTCAGAAATTCATGTAAGTAAATATTCAACAAATCTACTTCACTCTACTTCTAAATACTATCAAATACATACACCATATAGAGAATAGAAATCAGATCTTCATGGAGCTGCTTTCATGCACGGGGGGTTGTCATGCTGGACCAGGTTTGGTGTCAGGTTTTAAATAAAGGGGAATTTCAATGCCACTGTAACAAAAAACCGTCCGACAGACACGAAGAGAGAGACGTTAGAACTGTTATAACTGATTTACCCGTGAAAGCTGAATAATTGAGATCATTATAATTAATTCTTAATAAAGATAAGAATCTTAAGTTTTAATGTACAATCGCAAAAAATAATTAACAAATAAAATAATATCAAACTTTTGACTGGTACTGTAAGCACATTCAAATAAAAGATCTCTGCACTTGCATCACAAATTTACACCCCC
Organism: Silurus aristotelis; assembly: GCF_946808225.1. Classification (NCBI taxonomy): domain Eukaryota; kingdom Metazoa; phylum Chordata; class Actinopteri; order Siluriformes; family Siluridae; genus Silurus; species Silurus aristotelis. The sequence goes on from NC_139580.1 coordinate 989,483, forward strand.
CCCCCCACCACCGCCCCCACCTGCTGAAAATACTGCTTCTTCTGCCAGATCAGCATGGCCATGGTCATCGCTCTGTCTTCTTGCTTCTTCTTGGCTGAGGACATTGTTCAACCATTCTGCTTGGCTGAAGATATTACTCTGCCTCGTTACTCTGCTGAGGAAGCTACTTCACTTCACTTGCTCTGGAGTGTATGCTGCTCTTCCCTCAAGCACCAGAAATGGCATTTGCTCTACCTTCATTCCTTGAGAAGAACTTCATTCCACATTTTTGCCTCATGAAGAGCAACTTTTTTTCCTCTGCCTGGGATGTTGATCTGCACAACAGTGATTTCCTTGTGGCAAACTTATTGGTGGCTGCAATTACGGCATGTTTCTTGCTGTTCCATTTGTTTAAATTTTCTTCTGACATCATAATGTCTTGTAATACTTAATGATAAATGACAGCACACAGTGGTTCTCGTCACCTTATACAATAGCAGACTCTTTATTTACTTCTGCCACTCTGACCTGCTCACATGACTTATATACAGTATATATATATATATATATAAAACCATATCAGACAGTTCTGACATCATGCAGGAATAGATGAAGATCAGAGCGTTTCATACTGTTAATATAAAATGTGTGCAGTGTCACTTTCCTCAACCATAAATCCTGCACTGAAGAAAGACATGAACGCAGCTTCCTGCTCCACACCCAGATAAACACCCAGAGTCACACTGAAGCAGGAAATCAGAGAGCAGTGTAGAGGAAGTGAGATTTCCATGGAGACGACTGAGTGATTCTGTTTCTCCCAGAATAGAGCAGAACTTTCACCAGATGTTCAACTTCCTTCAGCCAAACTCAGTAAAGCACAACACACAGCACTGAATCTCCAGCTAAACACACTCTCTCATCACACTGATAATGACTATTAACTCGAATAAAAGAACACACAATGTCCAAAATGAAGCTTTATTTCAGCAGAGCAAAACTACAGGAAGAGCAACAGGACAGTGAAGAGAGGAAAGACAGAAATGTCAGCATTGTGTAGAATTGAAACTCGATTGTAGATGGATGTGTGAGCAGCTCAGTGTTCAATTCTATCTTGGAGCTGTTGGTCTTAACACTGGCTCTTTCTGAACGTGAGCGGATGATGGACACCACCATGGGAGACGGTACAGACAAACTCCTCCCCCTTTTCCCAGAGTTCTTTGCTGAGGGTCAGGGTGCTGCTGCGTGTGTAACCGTCCTTCTTGTGTTCTTCTGGGCTGGTCAGAACCCCGTCCTTCACCTCTGAGCCGTCCACCGTCCAGCTCACCAGCGCCCCCTGTGGAGAGTAGGCAGACAGCAGGCAGAGCAGCGAGGCCGATCTGTCAGACGGCTGCAGAGTGGAGGGAGGGAGCAGAGACACGGAGGGCTTCACCGTGGGACCGGCTGGAGACCACAAACACACAATAAACACACATTTACACACAGTTACACAACATTTACTCATTACTGCTTATTCACATTACTGCAGTTCAGTAGAACTTCTCAGCAGGAGAACATTTACTCATTACTGCTTATTCAGAGTTCAGACTGGAACCATTAATGTGTGTTCAGTAATCAGTGCAGTGATCCACACTGTTCTCACATCACTGCAGTTCAGTAGAAACATCTGGAAACTTCTACGACCTTCAGCAGCATCTCTAAACTCTACCTATAGACATGAATACAGTTCCTAACTCTAAATGAACAGAGACACATGGGGGAACTACAAGTTAGGAGCAGCTTTAGTGAAGGAACATCAGTCCATTTGGTTTAAATTTCACTAAGAAACAAAGAGAACATGTGGAAGCCATCAGCTTTAACTCCACACCATAATCCATCTTCTATCTGATTTAGTCTTCACCCAGTTCTATTCAGTAACTGCACCCAATAGTCCCACTGTATTCCAACACTCAAACACTCAGTGAGTTTATTCTGTAAATGTTCTGAACTCCAGTAGAGACAAAACTGGAAACTCTGCAGCAGCACAAATGTGTTCCAGCAGCAGGAGAACATTTCTAAGTTCTTCTTTACATCATGGAGCCATTAGAACTTTAATCAGCTTCATTCTGGTGTTTATACTCAATGAAAATTAATCACTAGATACTGAAATCAAGGTGACTTTAAAAAGCAGAAACAACTGGATTGATTCTTTCAATATTATTAAATATAATTATCAAAAGGAACAAACAAATAAAAAAAATTTGTTATTTAAGATACACTTTTTTTAAACCTAATTTTTCATTTTCACTGTCAAACTTTTTGTTTAATTATAAAATGATTAATAAAAAATAAGTTCAAGAATTTTTGTGAATATAAATAAATTATTCACTTACTGATGATCAGTTTGGTTCCTCCACCGAAAGTGAGCCACAGTGATACATTCTAATGAAACTGTCGTACAAAAACCTCTGTTACACTACAGTGACCACACACACACACACACACACACACACACACACACACACAGTTGTGGTATTTACATATGTGTGTGTGTGACTGCTGCACACACTTTAAGAGCTGTAGTGCTGATCAGAGTGTGTTCAGTCCTTTCAGAGCCACTGACACGCAGCACAATGATGATGGTACTGATTCTACTGCTGGGGACACTGGGACTCCTCGCTCACCGTGAGACTCTCTTTACTTTTATTATTCCTACAAATCATCACATCACTCTCACACTCATTACTACATTTGTTTCCATTATTCAACTCTGCATCCTTTTCTTTAGAGTCCTTTGGGGAAATCGTCCTGACTCAGTCTCCAGGATCTCAGACTGTTTCTCCAGGAGACTCTGTTACTCTCAGCTGTACAACCAGTCAGAGTGTTTACAATGCCCTCGCCTGGTACCTGCAGAAACCTGGAGAAGCTCCTAAACTCCTGGTCTATGCTGCAACTTCTCGTCAGTCTGGGATTCCAGATCGTTTCAGTGGCAGTGGATCTGGTACACAGTTTAGTCTAAAAATCTCTGGAGTTCAGTCTGAAGATGCAGGAGATTATTACTGTCAGCAGGGTAGCAGCACTCCGTACACACAGTGTTATAGCACCGTACAAAAACCTCCCTCAGCTGTAGAGGAAGTGCTCTGAGTCAGAAACACACACTGATCTGCTCCAACCCAGCAGTCAAATATTGCAAGGTTTGAACTATATTGAAACAGATTAAAATAAGTCTGTGATTATTAACTATATTTCCTTTCTCATTGGTCTTTACAATCAGGATGATGGTCAGATGATCATTATTAAACTTCTGCTCATTGGAAATTAGTTGAATTTAAATTTTCCTCATCTTGGTGTAGTGCTACTGAGCTCAAACATTTCCAACAACATTGATCTGATATAATATTTTAATGGTTTTTTGTTGAAATATTTTAAATAATAGAGAGAAACTCATCTCAAATGTTTTATTGAGTTTATTATCACTTTCAAGTACAGTTATCTTCCCCAGTCTGATCCATAATTCTTCACCTTTATAGATCCTTTTCAATGTTCCACAACAAATTAATGTCTGGGATAAAAATTGGGGACATTCTACTGTTTTAATATGAAAAACATGTTTTAAAACTGAAGGACAATAATGTTCTGATTATTGAGTCTTTGCTAAAAAGTTTAAATGAATAAATGACAATGACACTAAATGATGGATGAATGTTGCAGGAGTATATATTGGGATGCATGGTGTGGGGTGCATCATTTTAAAACCCTATTTTAATCACAATATAATGAGGAAAACATTAAGTTCTAAAGTAATTTAAAATGTGTTGTTGTAATATGTCTCTAAAAAGTTGGGACAGGGCAACAAAAGGCTGTCAAGTAAATGTTATAAAAAAGAAACATCTGGAGGAATATTTGGCATTAATTGTCAAGTCAAGTCAAGTTTATTTCTATTGCGCTTTTCACAACAGACATTGTCTCAAAGCAGCTTTACAGAAAACAACAGTGAAGGTGAAGGTGTGTGTTTATCCCTGATGAGCAGCCGTGGCGACAGTGGCAAGGAAAAACTCCCTTAGATGATATGAGGAAGAAACCTTGAGAGGAACCAGACTCAAAAGGGGAACCCATCCTCATTTTGGTGACATCAAGAGTTTCATCATAAATCTTTCAGCAATATAGAACACTGGAGAGTGAGAACTAACATGAGTACTGGAGTATAAGATTATAAGCATCAGCTTCTCCATGCCAGAGCCTTTAAACACTCCAGGAGGTCCAATGTCAAACTCCACACATGTAGTGGGATCCAATTGGCACTGGTATGTCTCTAGATGGTTCAGGATGTTTGCGAGTTTGGCATCTACTTCTTTAAAGTCCATAATCTTCATGAGGTGGGACGTGACTGGAGCTGGAGCAACCTCAGGGTGTCTCGGGATGGGCAGAGAAAGAGAAGCAGTGGAGAGGAATTAGCGTAGCTGCTGTTCATGATATTAACAGCACAAGTTGATAATGTGATGTGATCAGATGTTCTGGAGCACAAGGTTGTGATGTGATGTGTGTTATGTGTAGAACTCGCTAAAAACATACGTCTTTAATCTGCACTTAAACTGGGAGAGTGTATCTGAGCCCCGAACACTGTCAGGAAGACTATTCCAGAGTTTAGGAGCTAAATGTGAAAATGATCTACCACCTTTAGTGGACTTTGGGCTTCTAGTAGTTCCTAGAATAGCAGAGTTTTGAGATCTGAAGGAGTGTGACAGATTGTAGCGTGTTAGTAGACTGGAGAGATACATGGGAGCCAAACCATTTAGTGTTTTGTAGGTAAGAAGCAGTAGTTTGTAGTGGATTTGAAACTTAATAGGAAGCCAGTGTAGGGACGATAAGATTGGGGTTATATGATCATATTTTCTTGACCTTGTAAGAACTCTTGCTGCTGCATTCTGGACAAACTGAAGCTTGTTTATTAATGATGCAGGACATCCACCTAGTAATGCATTACAGTAGTCTATTCTAGAGGTCATAAACGCATGGACGAGCTTCTCTGCATCAGATATAGATAAAATTTTTCTCAAATATTTCTAAGGTGAAAGAAGGCTGTTTTTGTAACTTGGTTGATATGATTTCTGAAAGTCAAGTTGCTCTAAAATAACTCCCAGGTCTTTTACTGTTGAACTAGTGGTTACAAAACATCCGTCTAAATGCAGGCTGAGATGCTGGAGCTTCTGTGTACTGGTTTTTGGGCAAATGAGCAAAATCTCCGTCTTATCAGAATTTAATAGTAGAAAGTTATGGGTCATCCAATCTCTTATTTCTTCAACACACTCAGTTATGCGAGCTAATTGAGCTGTATCGCCTGGTTTAGATGAGATATATAGCTGAGTATCATCAGCATAACAATGGAAGCTAATTCCATGCCTTCTAATAATATTTCCTAAGGGAAGCATGTATATTGTGAAAAGCAGGGGTCCTAGAACTGAACCTTGTGGCACGCCATATTTTACTAGCATTAGCCTGGATAGCTTTCCATTTAAATCTACAAAGTGGTAACGATTGGACAGGTAGGATTTAAACCAGCCTAATGCCTGTCCCTGAATGCCGATGTAATTCTGTAAGCGATCTAGGAGGAGATCATGATCTTTGGTGTCGAATGCAGCACTAAGATCTAGTAAAACCAACAGCAAGATGAAGCCTTGGTCTGAAGCTAAAAACAAGTCATTAGTGATTTTAACCAGGGCAGTTTCTGTGTTTGGATCCAGATTAGGTTTTTTAATGAGGGGCTTAATAACTGCTAACTTGAGGGATTTGGGGACATGACCTAACGATAGTGAGGAGTTAATAATATTGAGAAGAGGCTCACCAGCTGTATGTACCACTTCATTTAATAGATGAGTTGGAATGGAATCTATCTGACATGTTGTTGATTTAGCTTTGGTGATAAAATCATCCAGCTCTTCCTGTCCTGTACATGTAAAACAGTGTAGATGTGTAGTTGTAGGTGAGATTGTGTCAGGAGATGCTGTCGGAGGTTGGACCGCCACAATTGTTTTTCTAATGTTATCTATTTTTTCAGTAAAGAAATTCATAAAGTCTTCACTACTAAACTGTGATGGAACACATTTTTCAGATCCCTGATTTGTTGTTAATTTAGCGACTGTACTGAAAAGGAACCTGGGATTGTTTTTGTTATTTTCTATGAGTTTGCTCAGGTGTTCAGCTCTAGCAGCTTTTAGCGCCTGTCTGTAGCTAAGCATACTGTCTTTATACGCAATTCTAAATACCTCCAATTTAGTTTTCCTCCATTTTCTCTCCAGATTACGTGTTGTTCTCTTGAGGGCATGCGTATGACTATTATACCAAGGTGCAGGTGCTTGTTCTCGAACCTTTTTTAACCGGATGTTGGTAATGGTGTCTAATGTGCTAGTGAGGATAAGGTTTATGTTGTTAGTGATTTCATCAAGATTATTATCAGTTATGGGTTTAGGGTGAAATTGAGATAAATCAGGCAGGTTATTTATGAATCTGTCCTTAGTGGTTGGAATAATAGTCCTACCAAGTCGATAACGTGGTGCAACACGGCTAATCTGCTCTACCGGTAGTGTGTACAGTATGAGGTAATGGTCAGTGATGTCATCACTCTGAGGTAAAATATCTATATCAGTGACGTCTGCTCCGTGGGAAATTATTAGGTCTAATGTGGTTAAAACGGTGAGTTGGTCTGGTGACGTTTTTGTTTAACCCCAAAAGAGTTTAGTAAATCGACAAATGATAATCCTAGAGCATCGTTTACATCATCTACATGAATAGTAAAATCTCCTACAAGCAGCACTTTATCAAAATTGATCAAGAGGTCTGAGAGAAAACAAGCAAACTCTTAAAGAAAATCAGCGTAGGGCCCTGGGGGTCTGTACACGGTGACCAGAGCGAGTTTTCAATGCATGTCTGAAAGTACAACTTTAGGAACGAGCACTTGATTTAAAATGATTTAAAGCTGAATCCTAATCTCCGACTAACATTAAGAGAGGCACTATAAATGGTTCCTACACCCCCCCCCCCCCCACGACGACGGTCGACTCGTTTAGACCCATATAATCACCTGGTTTAATCCAGGTCTCAGTGAGACAGAGTGCTGAGAGATTATTCTCTGTGATCATCTCATTTACAATCAGTGCTTTGGGTGCAAGTGATCTGATGTTTAAAAGACCAAACTTTAGAACTTCGTTGTGATTGTTTATCTGGTATTTTTCAGTTTTAACTGCAATAAGATTATTTCTGGATCTTGTGTATTTAATTCTTGGTTTTACTACATGAGGAATAGATACGGTTTCTATAAACTGGGCTGTGTGTGAACTTTTAACTATTTGATCAGTTGTATGCGTGTTCTCATAGTCGTAAATTGCCTGATGTCTTACCAGTCAGATGGTGTAAAGTATCCTAAAGATGTTGTCTGATAGCACTGCTGCTCCAACTCTGCTGGGGTGCAGGCCATCAGGGCGGAAGAACCTCGGACGCTCCCAGAAACAGTTCCAGTTATTAATAGAGAGGTTTGTGCTCTCGACACCATGACTGTAACCATTCATTTAGTGCAAGGAGTCTACTAAACTTCTCAGCCCCTCGCTGGTAGGTGGGGAGAGGTCCTGACACTATGATCCTCGTTGTGGGCAATGTGCTGCGGTGGTGGTGGTGGCGGTGGTGGCGGGGGAGACTGGCTCATGTCTTCTGCTGCTGCAGCATCCAGGGTCTGTGGTGCACCGGTGCCGGAGTGAACAATACCTGGGTGGGCCGTGTTGTAGGTGCGCTGGGCCTGGGCAGAGAAGCATGCGGAGTTGAGGTGCTGGGAGCGTTAGGTTCAACCCGGAAATTTACCTGGGACGAGTGCGCGTCCGCCCGGGATGTTTCCTGTTTCTCCAAAGCCTCCATCTCCAACTCCACCGTTTGCAACTCGAACGAGTCCTCACCTGTGCTCAAAGGCAGACACATAACTGGCATAGTGCTGATAATCACGAACAGAGTTAAGATACAGAGATATGAGTGAGAGGCAATGAATATAGTTAACACTAGCGATAGTCGAGTTAACTAACTATAGACACAAGTCAGAAAGACAAAAACAATTTAGGATTATTAAAAGAGGAAAAAAAAAGGATAGATAGATAGTAAAGTTTGTTTGAAAAAGCAGAGAGAAATACAAACACAGAATTTGCAGCAAACAAGTCAAACACAGGAAGCTACGTCACAGGAAGTCGAACCGAATGTAGCCAGGCAAGCGCCTTCCAGTAGGGGTGTGGTTGGCTAATTATTCCAAGTCTTTTTAAGCAGGCACTGGGCAAGTGGCCTTGAAATGTGGGCCTTGTTTTAAAAGCACATGGGATATAATGCTGCTTTGTTTTGTTGTGTTTGAATACGCCCCAAAGGAGGTAGGCCAGGGGGGTATTCCAGAAAGCAGGTTATGTCCCAAAAAAGGAGGTAACTTTCTGGGTATGTATGTAACCATAGCAACTAACTCTCTGAAGATAACCTGCTCGGGAGCAGGTTATGTTTCAGTGTAACTTTGTTTCAGAAGGTTGGTGAGCATGGCGTGCCCTTTTGATGAGGATCCTGTGGACGTAGAAGCACAAATTATACGAGGTATTTTTCGTCGGGAGAGGGTTATAAGACCGTGTATTGATGTGTTTGCATACCCTAATGAATATTTGAAAGAGCGTTATGGTTTTTCAAGAGATTTGTTAGTTTATTTAACACGTCTTTTAAAACCGCATATCGCAAATGTGACAAACCGTGTGGGCGATTCAGAGCATATGGGAAAGGCAACTGTGTGTAGAGCCGTTCGTACAGTATGTCTGGCACATAAACAGTTCTTACCCTTTATAGTGGCACTTTCATTTCTGCATCTTGTGTATTTAATTCTTGGTTTTACTACACGAGGAATAGATATGGTTTCTATAAACTGGGCTGTGTGTGAACTTGTAACTATTTGGTCTGTTGTATGCGTGTTCTCATAGTTGAAGATTTCCTGATGTCTTACCAGTCAGATGGTGTAAAGTATCCTAAAGATGTTATCTGATATCACTGCTGCTCCAACTCTGCTGGGGTGCAGGCCATCAGGGCGGGAAAACCTAGGACGCTCCCAGAAACAGTTCCAGTAATTAATAAAGAGAAGTTTGTGCTCTCGACACCATGACTGTAACCATTCATTTAGTGATAAAAGTCTACTAAACTTCTCAGCCCCTCGCTGGTAAGTGGGAAGAGGTCCTGACACTATGATCCTCGTTGTGGGTGATGTGCTGCGTACCGTCTCCACCAGGATCCTGAAGTCCCTCTTTAAGATCTCCGTTTGCCTCAGCCTGGTGTCGTTCGCTTCAAGTCAAGACAAGTCAAGAAGCTTTTATTGTCATTTCAACCATATATAGCTGATGCAGTACACAGTGAAATAAAACAACGTTCCAGGTGCTACATAACACAACAGTCACAGAACAGAAGAACACAGGGCCAAGAACTAAGATCCTCGCCACATAAAGTGCATGTGTGCAACTGGTGCAAACAGTGCAGGACAACACAAGACAGTGCAAGACAACACAGGACAGTGCAGGACAATACACAAAAATAAATAATCTAAAAATAAAAACAGCAATAGCTCCAGCATGGAGAACAACCGCTCCGAAGTTCTCGTTCAGGATCGCAGGTACCTGCGCAGCGACATCGAGAACACGAGCACCAGGAAAACGGCGAGTGTGCACCTTACCTTTAGCTCCGGTAGCGCGGACATGCCGGACGATGGAATCTCAGAGAATCACAGTGTCACGTTCCGTCTCGCGGAGAGGGGCGAATCGGTTCTTGGTCGAGTTCTCGAAGGCCCGTAGTGGTGGAGGGGGAGACGTCCTCGACCAGGACTTGGCTTGTCTCTTCCGCCACTGCCGCATCCAGGGTCCGTGTTGCACCGGTGCCGGAGTTGTAGGTGCGCTGGGGCTGGGCAGAGAAACACGCGGAGTTAAGTTCCCGGGATGTTTCCAGCGCCGCTTTCCACTCTTGCAGCCGGCATGCAGCTCGCGAATCTGTTTTTCCAAAGCCTCCATCTCCAACGCCACCGTTTGCAACTCGAACGAGTCCTCACCTGTGCTTAAAGTCAGACACACAGCCGGCATAGTGCTTTTTATCACGCACAGATTTAAGATACAGAGATATGATAAAGTGAGAGGCAATGAATATAGTCAACACTAGTGATAGTCGAGTTAACTGACTACAGGCACAAGTCCGGAAGAAAAAAAACAATTTAGGATTATTAAAAGAGAAAAACACAAACAAATAAATACAAACACGGAACTCGCGGCAAACAAGTCAAACACAGGAAGCTACGTCACCGGAAGTCAGCCAGGTCAGCAGGTACTCAGACGACTTAATTGTGCTGGTTCTTATGCCGTTCAGCCTCAGCCTTCAAGCCCACTAACTAGGTAATATGTGAGGCAACCCAAATCATTACCAATGTCGAGGCAAAATGGCCAGGATCTGTGCATGATGCCAGAATTTTCCGCGAGTCATCATTATGCCAGACATTTCAGCAGGTTATGTTTTGCTTTATACAATTGATTTGTTTTTCCTTTTTACTATATTTGTGTTGTACACTTCAATCATTACAGGACAGTACAATGGTTACTTGCTGGGGGACAGAGGATACCCTTGTCTGCCCTATTTAATGACACCCTACCCTGAACCTGAGCCTGGACCACAGACATGGTTTAACCTGGCTCACAGCCGAACACGGCCAAGGTGGAGATGACTATAGGGATCCTCAAATCTCGGTTTCAGTGTCTGCGTGGGCTCCGGGTTAGTCCAGAGAGGGCATGCGACATTATAGTGGCTTGTGTTGTGCTTCACAATATTGCCACTATAAGAGGAGAGAGCCACCCTCCTTGTATTGAGGAAGATGGCCCACAGGAACACCTACAGATTTTAGAGGCCAACAGAGATGGAAGACTTTTGAGAGACAGGATCTGTCGAAATTACATTTATAAATTTTTTTTGCACTGGTCTGGCCGGCAGTTTATTTCCTGAAAAACAATGAAAGTAAAATTCAATAAAATGTTTTTTTTATATTGCTTTACACATACACACACACACACACACACACACCACTTTTAACATGCAACAGACTAATATTCAGACAAGTTCTCACCTTAAGGTGATGCTCCAGTAATTCAATTTCAAGTGCTGCTTTCAAGGAGTCTTTTCTCTTCCATTTGAAGCTGTATAAGGTCCATCTCCATGTCACTTTTTCTTATTTGTTTTCGAAGATGGACCTTATACAGCTCCTTTGCTGGCAACTAGGAAGGTGGAAAAAATGTAATGAATGAGATTGTTTGGTCAGACAATAAAATTCAAATATGGACACCTGGACACAAATTCTTACCCTGCTTAGATTGTGTGCTGAGGTTGAAGGACCCTCATCTGTGGGTACATGTACTGTAAAAGGACAATGACAGTTTGTTACTCTAATGCAAAAAGAAGCCATAAATTATAATGGTATGCATCATACCTCAGTGGATCTACCAGCATTGTCCACTTCTGTCACAGCAGATGTGGTCTCTTCATCGTCATCTTCATCCTACAGGAGAAATATTCAAGTATACATTATCTGGCAAAAAAACAACCTAAAAGCAACTAAAGGTACCTGACAACAAATCACTTACAACTGTGACAGACTGTGTTCTTTCTGGAGGGTCCAATAATACAATCCGTCCATCAGTATCTATAAGAACACACAACCCATTCAATTCTCAATATTATCAAAGAAAATAATACATGAAAAGAGTAAGATGTCAGACTAAGATCACAGTAGCATCTACATCATATCAGAGGAGGGAAGTAACGGAGTACAAATACTTCGTTACTGTACTTAAGTAGATTTTTCTGGTATTAGTTTTTTACAACTTTTTACTTTTACTCATTACATTTTTACACAAATATCTGTACTTTTTACTTCTTACATTTTCAAAACCGGCTCTTACTTTAGTTTTAATTCATTGATTTGGTGAAATATATTTTTTATTTTCACTGCGCGCTGATTTCAGCCGAACAACAGATTTCCTGTTACTGCACGTCTTTTTCAATCCGCTGGTGTATAAAGTCCTGACCCTCACTCTTTACGAAGATAAGAATCAGACATATTAAATATTAATATGATGTGAGGTCCAGTTAACAGCTAAAACGGGTAGAAGTAATAACTACTTTTTCCTTAAGTACATGTCAGAGCCAAGACTTCTTTCCTTTCACTTAAGTAAAAAGGTATAATCAGTACCTCAACTTTTACCCGAGTATTTTAAAACATGAGTATCTGTACTTCTACTTAAGTAAAGGATGTGTGTACTTTTGCCACCTCTGCATCATATGCAGGTAAATAAAATAAACCTACATTAAAATTAATCTTGTTCAAAAAGCCTTTAAGTGACAGAGATAGTAATTTATTAGGACAAAAAATGAAAACAAATCATAGAGGTAAACTTACACCATCACTTGTGGTGCATGGTGTGTGTGAGGAACTGCCCCCTGGAATGCCAGCAACCACTGGTCGCCCTTTATTAAGGGACAGAGCCAGCTCCTTAGATGGGGTGAGGGGAGGTGGTGGTGGGCCCTCCGCCAGTTAGACGGGCTTCAGTCTTCTTTCTATTAGCTACATGACAGAATGAATATACTAAATCCTGTTATAATAATAGTTTAGTCATTGTGTAATCAAATATGACCTTTTTGCAGAATGTTTTTGTGTTTCATTTTGACTTGGCTTAAAGTTCTTGTGGCTCCAGAAGGATTACACCTTAATAAATAAGAAATATACATTATTATTTTAAACTAAAGAAATAAATGGCAGGAAAAGTAAACGCTTTCATAGTGATATAACATGTTCAAAAGGATGAATAAGTCATACTTCATTATTTTGCATTATAATAAAACGGGAGCCAATACCAGATTTGTAATTTAATACACTCACGCATTTACTCTGTCTGTTATTTTTTGCCAAGCGAACTCTCTTTCTTTAGCCGATGCAGCTGTATGGCTTCTTTTTAATATTATTGGCTTAAACTCCTCATAAGCGTGCATTAAAACCTCCAACTCCGCCTTTGTGAAATACGACGTGGCATGAAAGGTTTTATTTGTATTTCTCTTTGGGAATGTTTTTTGATTCAGATCTGGATAAATGCTTTAACGTCAACTGATTGTTATATCTGCTATCTGCCAATAGAGGTAAATTACTTAATATTTTAATTAAATAAAAGTGTGTGCAGTTGGTAACCATAGTTTTAAATGTTTAGTGTTTTTTTGTAATGTTTTAGATGTGGATGAAGGCTGAAATGCTGATTGGTTGCTATTCTTGTTAGCTGATGAAGGTAAATGTGGTTAATAAAATGAAATGGGGCAGTTGGTAATTGTGTTTAAGAAAATGTTTAGTGTCTGAATAGAATATATGATGTATTGTTGATTTTAGTTTTTCTGTTTAAGATTTAAGTCAATTGCTGTTTCTCCCGTGTTGTTTTTATTTGGTCCCCTGATTGGCCGGTGTCAGGAGTGTGCTGCATGGTGGCAGTACGTGTATTGTTTGAATTGTTTGTGTACGAGTCCCGTTGGCCGGGGCTTTGTTTTGTTTTTTTGTATTTTTTCTTTTTATTCCTATTGATGACACCTTCCCAGCCTTATGTCGCCAGCTTAATTCATGGTGCTTGTTTTCTGTGTGTGTGTGTGTTTGTGTGTGTGTGTGTGTGTGTGTGTGTGTGTGTGTGCATCCCTCTGTGCATGGGCTTTAAGTTTGCTGTGTTTTTTTTTCCGTAGTTACGAGCGAAGGGTTATGTTTTGAGTCGTGTATTATTGTAACCGAGCATTTTGAAAAGGGCCAAGTTCGCCTAAAATACATTTCACTAAGAAAATAATGGAAACGGAAGCAGGAATCTGTGAAACGACCAGTCTGACTTTTTATTGTGCTTCATGACAAGAACAGTATCACTGTGCGAAGGTGCGATAATATCTCCCTTGCTCACGGCAAGTCGGCAAGTCCCGAGATTAAAAAAAAAACTATAAAATAAACACAGCCCCCTCTTGAGCTATCACACACAATTACACCCATAAAGTCTTTTACATGCGTCCCCCCCTTCTAAAGTAAACGTCCACGTTTACACTCACCCGAAAAAAAAAACGAAAAAAAAACCATATACAGTGAGAAAAATAAGTATTTGAACACGCTGCTATTTTGCAAGTTCTCCCACTTAGAAATCATGGAGGGTCTGAAATTGTCATCGTAGGTGCATGTCCACTGTGAGAGACATAATCTAAAAAAAAAAATCCAGAAATCACAATATATGATTTTTAACTATTTATTTGTATGATGCAGCTGCAAATAAGTATTTGAACACCTGAGAAAGTCAATGTTAATATTTGGTACAGGAGCCTTTGTTTGCAATTACAGAGGTCAAACGTTTCCTGTAGTTTTTCACCAGGTTTGCACACACTACAGGAGGGATTTTGGCCCACTCCTCCACACAGATCTTCTCTAGATCAGTCAGGTTTCTGACTGTTGGGTTTAGGTCTGGAGACTGGCTAGGCCACGTCAGAACCTTGATATGCTTCTTACAGAGCCACTCCTTGGGTATCCTGGCTATGTGCTTCGGGTCATTGTCATGTTGGAAGACCCAGCCTCGACCCATCTTCAATGCTCTAACTGACGGAAGGAGGTTGTTCCCCAAAATCTCGCAATACGTGGCCCCGGTCTCATCCTCTTCTTAATACAGTGCAGTCGCCCTGTCCCATGTGCAGAAAAACACCCCCAAAGCATGATGCTACCACCCCCATGCTTCACAGTAGGGATGGTACTAGGGATGGTACTAGGGATGCACCTACGATGACAATTTCAGACCCTCCATGATTTCTAAGTGGGAGAACTTGGGATGGTACTCATCATTCTTCTTCCTCCAAACACGTTTAGTGGAATTATGACCCAAAAGTTCTATTTTGGTCTCCTCTGACCACATGACTTTCTCCCATGACTCCTCTGGATCATCCAAATGGTCATTGGCAAACTTAAGACGTGCCTGGACATGTGCTGGTTTAAGCAGGGGAACCTTCCGTGCCATGCATGATTTCAAACCATGACGACTGGGGCTCCATGCAAGATCTCACCTCGTGGGGTCTCAATGATCCTAAGGAAGGTGAGAAATCAGCCCAGAACTACACGGGAGGAGCTGGTCAATGACCTGAAAAGAGCTGGGACCACCGTTTCCAAGGTTACTGTTGGAAAGCTTCAGACCAAGGCTACATCTCTCTAATAGTTTTACTAGACCTTAGTGCTGCATTCAACACTATAGATCATGATCTCCTCCTAGAATTACACCTCGCTTACAGAATTACATCGGCATTCAGGGACAGGCATTAAGCTGGTTTAAATCCTACCTGTCTGATCGTTACCATTTTGTAGACTTAAATGGTGAGCTGTCCAGGTTAATGCAAGTAAATTATGGGGTGCCACAAGGTTCAGTTCGAGGACCCCTGCTTTTCACAATATACATGCTTTCCTTAGGAAATATTATTAGAAGGCATGGAATTAGCTTCCACTGTTATGCTGATGATACCCAGCTAAATATCTCAACAAAATCAGACGATACACTCAATTAACTCGGATAACTGAGTGTGTCAAAGAATTAAAAGACTGGATGACTCATAACTTTCTACTATTAAATTCTGATACGACAGAGATTTTGCTCATCGGCCCAAAAACCAGTATACAGAAGTTCAATACAGTAACCACTAGTTCAACAGTTAAAGACCTGGGAGTTATTTTAGAGCAACATGTCTTTTGTAACCATGTTACAGAAACAGCTTCTTCCACCTTAGAAATATTGCTAAGCTAAGAAACATGTTATCTACATCTTATGCAGAGGTGGTGGTTCTGCATCATTAATAAACAAGCTACAGTTTGTCCAGAATGCAGCAGCCAGAGTTCTCACAAGGTCGAGAAAATATCACCATATTACCCCACTCTTCTCATCCCTACACTGGCTACCTGTTAAGTTTCAAGTCCATTACAAACTACTGCTTCTTACCTACAAAACATTAAATGGTTTATCTCCATGTATCTCTCCAGTCTTTAAACACTTTACAATTCGTCACGCTCCCTGAGATCTCAAAACTCTGGACTTCTAGTAGTTCCTAGAATAGCAAAGTCCAATAAAGGTGGTAGAACATTCTCACATTTAGCTCCTACACTTTGGAATAGTCTTCCTGACAGTGTTCCAGTATAAGTACAGATTAAAGACGTATGTTTTTATCAAATTCTACACATAACACACATCACATATCATAGCCTTGTGCTCCAGAACATCTGATCACATGCACATTATCAGCTTGTGCTTGTTAATATTATGAACAGCAGCTACGCTAATTCCTCTCCACTGCCTCTCTCTCTACCCATCCTGAGGCATCCGGAGGTTGCTCCAGCTCTAGTGGTGTCCCACCTCATGAAGATTGTGGACCTTAAAAGAAGGATCCCACTTCATGTGGAGTTTTGACATTGGACCTCTTTGAGTGTTCAAAGGCTCTGGCATGGAGAAGCTGGTGTTGGATCTGTGATGATCACAAATGTTGAGCTACTTTATGAGTTGCTCAGTAGCTCCTGGATCCACAACTTCAACTGAATGTGTAAGACTGTAGAAAGAAAATTATTTAATCACACGTTAGTTCTCACTCTCCACACTCTTCTGTATAGTTTAAAGACTATAATCACACTCTTGATATCACCCAAATGATGATGAGGTTCCACTTTTGAGTCTGGTTTCTCTCAATTAGATGTTATGAGGAAGGAACTTTAAGATGTTCCTTGTCACAGTCACCACAGACTTCAACATCAGGGATAAACACGCATCATTCACCTTTATTCCTAAATTCTGTAAAGCTGCTTTGAGACAATGTCCATTGTGAAAACCACTATAGAAATAAACTTGACTTGACTTGACTTGACTACCCCAAGGGACGTGGCCTGATCCTGGTTGGTAAATCACAGATTATGCCATAGATGTTTGCATGGCTGGCACCAATAGTGGTTGAAACTCCATGGCGTTGAACGACGCCTTTGTCCCGGGATTCTTAGCCAAAATATAAGACAAGCTTGCTACCTGGGGACTTCCAGCTCACGTCAATTCCCTGATCAGCCTTGCCAAGAGGAGTGATCTCTGAATTTTGAAGCACTGCATAGAATGCATTCCCCAACATTCCTTTCAACTCACTTGTTGACCCCTTTTGCTAGGCAGTGTTCCAGGCTCTAGGTAACAATGTGTCAATATGTTATTATGGATATGTTGGATCACTTCATCTTCATGTACCTAGAGGAACATTATCACCGTGTGCGATCCATGCTTTGGTTTCTACTCCAGAACCAGCTGTACGTCAAGGCCAAGAAGTGTGAATTTCATGTATCCCGTACATTTTTCTTGGGTTTCACAATCTTTGCCAGGAGCATACAGATAGACCTCAAGGTCTGGTTCATGTGGGGCTATAGCTCCCCTAGATGGGACAGCATCAAGGGAAGACATGCAGGAGTGCAAGTGTGTGTGTGAGTATGAGGGATGAAAAGAGCTGAGGCAAGACTGAGTGTAGAATAAAAATAAAGCCTGGTGAAACATCACTTGTTGACTTATTCTTCCAACCCAGAACCAGTGTGATCTGTTACAGCCTGCTCATGTCCTGACACTACATTATTTATCCCACCAGTCCATCATAGAAGTTAACAAAGAAGTTGGAGCTGTTCTGTCCTAGAGGGGGTTCAAAGACAACCACTTACACCATGTGCATATTTTTTCTGTCGTCTTAGTAATGCTGAGCGGAACTTTGCTATTGGTGAGCAGGAGCTATTGGAAGTCAAGCTCACCTTGGAGGAATGATGTCATGATGTCATCTGGGTGGAGAGTGATGCATGTCAGTCAGAGGGTTTGGTTGTTCCCCACTGACTTTTCATTTAAGGATATCCAATAATATGACAACAAGAATTCAATTCAATTCAATTCATGTTTATTGTATAGCGCTTTTAACATGAACATTGTCTCAAAGCAGCTTTACACAGATAATGTGGTGATTAAACGTAAATATGTTCTTTGTAAGTATGTTTGTCCCTGATGAGCAACTGTGGCAAGGAAAAACTCCCCGAGATGGCATAAGGAAGAAACCTTGAGAGAAACCAGACTCAAGAGGGAACCCATCCTCATTTGGGTTACACCAAATGTCCATTTGAAGCAGATATACAATGTTGCGGGGTTCAGTGATGATGATCAGAAGCGAACTGCACTCCCGAGTCAGTGCAGCAGACCACCGACACCAACTACAGTCCAATCCATCCTCAAAGCACCCGTTCTACTCCGGAATTACATGGAACCACCCAAGGTGTTGATGAGAGACTGTCCCAAGCTGCACAGAAGTGTGAAGATCCACGGAGGGGAGAGGGGCAGGAACAGTGGTCACTGGAGCCTCAGGAGCATGTTTAACTCGACCGAGACAGAGAGAGAGAGAGAGAGTGAGAGAGAGAGAGAGAGAGAGAGAAGAGGGTGAAAGAAAGAGAAGGATATGGATTAGTAGGTGTCCCTATTGGTGTATGAAAGTTTATGTCACTGTGCAGTTTGCACTCCAGCAAGACTCGCTATGGCAGCATAACTAAAAGGGAGAAGCAAAAGGAAACACAGACATGAGGGATCTCTGGGATAAGAGACGACCCACCACACCACCGTCAACAAACCCAAGTGAACGTGTGAATGTGAGGGGACGACAGCGTACAAATATACCAGTTCACGAAACACTCTATATCCATGCTCCCCCCAGATCTGAGCCTTTACCTAAGAAAAATCTACTGATAAAAGGTTTGACTAAATAAATAAGTTTTCAACCTCGACTTGAACACTGTCCCGAACACTGGTTGGAATGTTCTTCCATAACTGTGGGGCTTTATAAGAGAAAGATCTGCCCCCTGCTGTAGTCTTCATTATTTGAGGAACCAACAGATAGCCAGCACCTTTTGATCTAAGTAGGCGTGGAGGATCATCCTGGTACAGAAGTTCACTCAGATACTGCGGCGTGAGAGCGTTAAGTGTTTTATACGTCAGTAGTAGTATTTTATAATCAGTGTGAGATGTAATTGGGAGCAGTGTAGATGATTAAAACAGGGCTGATGTGGTCATATTTCCTAGATCTAGTGAGGACTCTTGCTGCTGCATTCTGAACTAACTGAAGCTTATTTCTGCACTTACTCCAACACCCAGACAGTAAAGCGTTACAGTAGTCTAATCTAGATGTTACAAAAGCATGAACTAGTTTTTCTGCATCCTGTAACGACATCATATTTCTAATTTTAGCAATATTTCTAAGGTGAAAGAAGGAGATCCTGGTAATAATATTCACGTGAGCCTCAAAGGAAAGACTCGAGTCAATAATCACACCAAGGTCTTTAACAGCCATACACGCTGAAACAGAAACACCATCCAGAGATGCTACGTAATCGGAAAGTTTACTTCTAGCTGCATGTGGTCCTAGTAAAAGTACTTCCGTCTTATCTGAGATGATCAGAAGAAAGTTATTAAGCATCCACTGTCTAATGTCCTTTACACACTTCTCAACATTGTTAAGCTGATCTCTCTCATCTGGCTTTGCTGAAATATATAGCTGTGTATCATCAGCATAGCAATGGAATCTAATACCATGTTTATGAATAATTTCTCCAAGAGGCAGCAGATATAAAAAGAAAAGCAGTGGGCCTAAGACAGATCCTTGAGGAACACCAAACTTTACCTCATAGAGTGTGGAGAACTCACCATTTACATCAACAAACTGATAGCGATCAGTCAAATAAGACCTGAGCCAAGAGAGAGCTGTTCCCTTTATTCCAACAACGTTCTCCAGTCCAGCAAGTAGTATAGTGTGATCAATGGTGTCAAAAGCGGCACTTAGGTCGAGCAAAACAAGTAAGGAGACAAAACCCTGATCAGAGGCCAATAACAGGTCATTTACCAGCTTAACTAGCGCCGTCTCTGTGCTTTGATGAGGCCGAAATCCTGACTGATACATTTAAAAAATGTTATTCATAAGTAGGTGTGAGCAGAACTGCTGTGCTACAACCTTTTCTAAAATTTTGGCTATGAAGGGGAGATTTGATATTGGTCTGTAGTTGGACAGCTGACATGGGTCAAGGTCAGGTTTCTTAATTAGGGGGTGGATAACTGCCAGTTTGAAGGATTTTGGTACAAAACCAGTGCTAATGAAAGATTTTATTATTTTTAAAACAGGTTCAATTCCCTCTGGAATGATCTGTTTAAAGAAACTTGTAGGCAAGGGATCGAGAATGCAGGTTGATGATTTTGATGAGGAAATTAATGAAATGAAGTCATTCTCATGAATAGGAGTAAAACTTTGTAATTGATTGTCTGTTATAATGACACTGCTGTCTACAGGGTTACTTGTAAAATAATTTGGATTTATATTAATCGTCTGGATTTTTTGCCTGATGTTTTCAATTTTATTATTAAAAAAGTTCATGAAATCATTAGTACCTAATGATGGTGTGCATGTGAGTGCAGTGCTTTTATTCCCTGTTAATTTTGCTACCGTGCTGAATAAAAATCTAGGATTATGCTTGTTATTTTCTATGAGGGTGGAGAAATATGCTGATCAGCAGCACTAAGAGATTTTCTATAAATTAGGAGATTCTCCTTCCATGCTATTTGAAATACTGTTCATTTTGTTTGACGTCATTTCCGTTCTAATTTTCGAGTGGTCTGTTTTAAGGTGTGTGTATGATCATTATACCACTGTGATCATTTTTTCTCCCTGATCATTTTGGTCTTAAGAGGAGCTCCATCATCTAGAGTGTAACGTAATGTTGATTCTAGGTGTTCAGTGGCTCAGTCGAGCTCTGCAGGGTCAGACGGAGATCTATCTAATATCGTAATTTCTGGAAGATTATTAATAAAACGCGCTGCTGTAGCTGACGTGAAAGTACGCTTAACACGATAACGTGGTGAGGTAGAAACGCAATGACTGAGGCAAATTTTAAACGAGTTTAAATAATGGTCTGAAATAACTTCAGACTGTGGAATTATGACTACGTTTTTTATTTTTAATCCAAATGTTAACAACAAATCGAGAGTGTGTCACCACTATGAGTGGGTCCTATAACATTCTGATTCAAAATGAATAATAAAATCACCAACAATTAATGCTTTGTGTAAAGAAGCAGCTAAATTTGTGATGAAATCTGCAAATTCTATGAGAAAATCAGAGTCGGGCCCCTGGGGGTCTATAAATAATAATTAGTGGAATTGACTGACTGGACCTACTTTCGGACACTGAATATTTTATGCTGGTGTAAAGAACTCAGAATGTTTTACACTTGTGTTTAATTTTTTGTGTGACGTTTAGATTATTATTATAAATAGCTGTGACTCCGCCTCCTCTGCCATTTAGACGGGGTTGGTGTATGTAACTATACCCAGGAGGACTCGCTTCATTTAATGCTACATATTCATTCAGTTTAATCCACGTTTCTGTCAAACACATTATTTTAAACTCCTGGTCGGTAATAATTTAGTTTACATTAAGCGCTTTTGACGTGAGAGATCTAATATTTAGCAATCCTATCTTTAGATCAGAGGTGCTGCTGTGCGTTCAGTCCTATTTAATTTAATGTTCATCAGGTTACTAAAAAAGACTTTCTGAGAATTCCTATATTTTGGTTTTGCTCGGGGACAGACACAGTCTCAATATGGTGGATCCTGAGTGACGACTCTGTGCAGCTAGCAGACGGTTGGTTTAGCCTGTCTGTCTGCTCCCTGGCCTTGGCTCTAGACAGTCACTTGTTAACTAGTGCTGTTCTAAAACTATGACCTATACTACAAGAAATGAGAGCAGCACCTTCCCGGGTGGAATGGATACCGTCCCACCCTAACAGGCCAGCCTTGCCTTCAAAAATGCTCCAATTATTAATGAAGCCCACATTATTTTTGGTGGTGGGAAGTGGTAGCTCAGTGATTATCTCTTGGTTTCTGATTAGATGGTCATAAGTTCAAATTCCACTTCCACCAAACTGTTCCACCAAACTGTTTGGTCCTTGAGCAAGGCCCCTAACCCTCAACTGTTTAGATATATAAATGAGATAATAAAAAAGTTTTTTTTTTTATAAATCCGTGTGCCACATGTATAGCAATTTAAATTGATACAATATCGACTGTGTATATGAAGTGCTTGTGAATTATTTCATGTTCAGTTTCATCCCATACATTAACCTCAGTCTCTACACTGAACATTTTAAATATAGTGTCATAAAATGAATGTAGATTATATTAGTCCAATTTGAGAAAACTACACCTCCAATTACGAATGACTGGTATAAATTCTGCTGCTTGGCTGAAAAATACAGCAGGAGTGTAGATGGTTGGTATGTGAACATTGTTTCTGGGGTCACTTGATTTTCTTGTTTTAGCTTGAAGGACCAAAGGGTAATCAACCATTTTTACCACATCAGCAATTTTATACAATACCAAAATAAACAATTTTTCTCTAATTCTTGCTCTTTCATCTGAATACCGTTTGTCCAAAATCTTTGTGCTATTGTGTTCTTTTCTCATGAGTGTCAGTAGTCAAGTGTTTGTGTACTTAATTTTCAACAACAACTTGTAGCATTATTTTAACACACTATTTTAATTCAAGCCCAAACACCAGGGTGTAAAGAATCCTGTTGATAAGATTCTGTTTATTATAGTTTTAAAGCTAAAGTAGTTTTGTTGGTGCGATGTTAAAAAAGATTTAAACTCGTAGCTGAATGTTCCATAGATTAAAATTACTGTGAGATAAATAGATAATTAAACTAAAGATATATTCTAGAAACCAGTGTAGATTGTCAGATGTGTCAGGTTTAATCAGGAAATGAGTCAGAAACTGAGAGCAGTTTACATAACTAGACGACTGAGTGATTCTGTTTCTCCCAGAATAGAGCAGAACTTTCACCAGATGTTCAACTTCCTTCAGCCAAACTCAGTAAAGCACAACACACAGCACTGAATCTCCAGCTAAACACACTCTCTCATCACACTGATAATGACTATTAACTCGAATAAAAGAACACACAATGTCCAAAATGAAGCTTTATTTCAGCAGAGCAAAACTACAGGAAGAGCAACAGGACAGTGAAGAGAGGAAAGACAGAAATGTCAGCATTGTGTAGAATTGAAACTCGATTGTAGATGGATGTGTGAGCAGCTCAGTGTTCAATTCTATCTTGGAGCTGTTGGTCTTAACACTGGCTCTTTCTGAACGTGAGCGGATGATGGACACCACCATGGGAGACGGTACAGACAAACTCCTCCCCCTTTTCCCAGAGTTCTTTGCTGAGGGTCAGGGTGCTGCTGCGTGTGTAACCGTCCTTCTTGTGTTCTTCTGGGCTGGTCAGAACCCCGTCCTTCACCTCTGAGCCGTCCACCGTCCAGCTCACCAGCGCCCCCTGTGGAGAGTAGGCAGACAGCAGGCAGAGCAGCGAGGCCGATCTGTCAGACGGCTGCAGAGAGGAGGGAGGGAGCAGAGACACGGAGGGCTTCACCGTGGGACCGGCTGGAGACCACAAACACACAATAAACACACATTTACACACAGTTACACAACATTTACTCATTACTGCTTATTCACATTACTGCAGTTCAGTAGAACTTCTCAGCAGGAGAACATTTACTCATTACTGCTTATTCAGAGTTCAGACTGGAACCATTAATGTGTGTTCAGTAATCAGTGCAGTGATCCACACTGTTCTCACATCACTGCAGTTCAGTAGAAACATCTGGAAACTTCTACGACCTTCAGCAGCATCTATAAACTCTACCTATAGACATGAATACAGTTCCTAACTCTAAATGAACAGAGACACATGGGGGAACTACAAGTTAGGAGCAGCTTTAGTGAAGAAACATCAGTCCATTTGGTTTAAATTTCACTAAGAAACAAAGAGAACTTGTGGAAGCCATCAGCTTTAACTCCACACCATAATCCATCTTCTATCTGATTTAGTCTTCACCCAGTTCTATTCAGTAACTGCACCCAATAGTCCCACTGTATTCCAACACTCAAACACTCAGTGAGTTTATTCTGTAAATGTTCTGAACTCCAGTAGAGACAAAACTGGAAACTCTGCAGCAGCACAAATGTGTTCCAGCAGCAGGAGAACATCTCCAAGTTCTTCATTACATCATGGAGCCATGAGAACTTTAATCAGCTTCATTCTGGTGTTTATACTCAAAGAAAATCACTAGATGCTGAAATCAAGGTGACTTTCAACATCACAACAATTTGGATTTATTCTCACAGTTTTACTATCAAATTTAATCATTAAAATGAAAAACAAAAAGTTTAATAATTTGTGAGAATTTCAAAAGAGAAACTTACTGATGATCAGTTTGGTTCCTCCACCGAAAGTGAGCCACAGTGATACATTCTAATAAAACCGTCATACAAAAACCTCTGTTACACTACAGTGACCACACACACACACACACACACACACACACACACACACACACACACACACACACACACACACACAGTTGTGGTATTTACATGTGTGTGTGTGTGACTGCTGCACACACTTTAAGAGCTGTAGTGCTGATCAGAGTGTGTTCAGTCCTTTCAGAGCCACTGACACGCAGCACAATGATGATGGTACTGATTCTACTGCTGGGGACACTGGGACTCCTCGCTCACCGTGAGACTCTCTTTACTTTTATTATTCCTACAAATCATCACATCACTCTCACACTCATTACTACATTTGTTTCCATTATTCAACTCTGCATCCTTTTCTTTAGAGTCCTTTGGGGAAATCGTCCTGACTCAGTCTCCAGGATCTCAGACTGTTTCTCCAGGAGACTCTGTTACTCTCAGCTGTACAACCAGTCAGAATGTAGGCTATGCCCTCGCCTGGTACCTGCAGAAACCTGGAAAAGCTCCTAAACTCCTAATCAAAGCTGCAGATGAACGATGGTCTGGGATTCCAGATCGTTTCAGTGGCAGTGGATCTGGTACACAGTTTAGTCTAAAAATCTCTGGAGTTCAGTCTGAAGATGCAGGAGATTATTACTGTCAGCAGGGTAGCAGCACTCCGTACACACAGTGTTATAGCACCGTACAAAAACCTCCCTCAGCTGTAGAGGAAGTGCTCTGAGTCAGAAACACACACTGATCTGAGAACAGCTGCAGAGCTGCTAAAGCTGCACTCCACTGAACATCATCAAACATCTTCAGCTTTAATAAATAATCATTCCATCATTCCTGAAAAGCAGAAAACTTTTCATCAGCTGTTTCTTCTGTGATGAAAATTAGCTGAAGGTACATGATCATTTCCAACTTCTGTTAAGAAGAGCAGTGTCTACTACACTACTGTAATACACAGTGAAGTGCAGCATCTTTCACCGAGTGTAAACACTCATTTTTATATTCTATATTTCAGAATTTATTTCCTCATCGTCTGTAAAGTTTCATCACCAAACAGTCTCCTTTTCTACTCTATTCGATTGAAATGAAAATGAATTGAAACCTTAAACACACATGAGTATTCTATTCTATTCTATTCTATTCTATTCTATTCTATTCTACATGATAGCAGCAAAATGTGTCACCACCTAATCCTTTAACAGCATCTCTAAAATATAAAAAGCACAGCATGTCTGTACTTCTTCAGAAAGCTGAGGAAGGACCCTCTCCCACCACACATCCTCACAACATTCTACAGAATGACCATCCAGAGCATCCTGAGCAGCTGCATTAATGGCTGCTTTGGGAATGCACTGTTTTGGATTGTAGGACCCTACAGTTGAGAGTAAGGATGTCTGAGAAGATCATCAAGGTTTCTCTCCCCTCTATTGTAGAAATGTACTCAACACTCTGCATCCACAAATCAACCAGCATTGTCGTTCTTCACATCCCCCCATCACATCCCATCATAAACTCTCAGACTTTATTAACAACAAGGAAGTGATTCCTCAACTCTGAATGAGATCATGCTGACTGGCGTAGGCCAATCAACAACCCATGTTCCAATAAACTCTGGTTAGATGGCTGTTTGTTCCACACCCACTGCCAGCAGAAGTGTACAATTTGTTTCTCACAATTATGAAATTTCACAAAGTCTGCTGCTTCAGAGTTTTTAGATCTTTTTATCAGTTATTATGGTGTAATCTTTCTTTCAGCTTCTCCCGTTAGGGTTCTCCACAGCGGATCCATGTTTGATTTGGCACGTGTTTAAGCTGGATGCCCTTCCTAACGCAACCCTCCCGATGTTATTAGGGTATAAAGAAGTATAATCACAAGTAATAAGAATTATATTAGGTTTATGTGAAGAGTGAATATTTGCAGTGTTGCCACATCTTTTTCCAGACCTCTGCATTTCACCCTGACATGCTGTCAATCAACTTCTGGGCCACATCCTGGACCTCCTTGAGTGTTTAAAGGCTCTGGCATGGAGAAGCTGGTGTTGAATCTGTGATGATCTCAGATGTTGAGATATTTTATGAGTTGCTCAGTAGCTCCTAGTTTTATAACCATAATGACTGTAGAAGACTGTATAAAGATCATCAGTCATAATCACACACTCCAGTGCTCATGTTAGTTCTCACTCTCCAGTGTTCTGTAGTGTTTAAAGACTATAATCACACTCTTGATGTCACCAAATGAGGATGAGGTTCTGCTTTTGAGTCTGGTTCCTCTCAAGGTTTCTTCCTCATAACATCTAAGGGAGTTTTTCCTTCACCACAGTCTCCATGGAGCTCATCAGGGATAAATACACACCATTCACCTTCACTGTTAATTTCGTGTAAAGTTGCTTTGAGACAATGTCTGTTGTGAAAAGCGCAATAGAAATAAACTTGACTTGACATAATCAATGCTTGGAGTTTGTTAAAATTTGTAAGTTTTTGTTTGAGTTGAGGATTGACCACAAGTTCTCATTGGTATAATGGTTATAATGCTTGTATATGTACAGCATATAATATATATATTTATATATGTAAACAAATGTACAGTGAATAAATATAAAGGTTATAGCAGTGCAGAGATGTGTGGATATTGTTGAAAAGTACAAGTAAATATTTATAAGTTTATGGCATTGAAAAAAAAAGCACTAAATATATATATATATATATTTGTCAGGAAGCGGCAGGACATGATGCAAGGCCAGATTGTTCTGTCAGTAACTACGGGTGAGTGGGTGTGTAGAGACTGGGACGGAGGAGCCAAATGCTGGATGTGACGGGGAATAAGGAAAATGTATGTGTAATTTATGTGTGTTATAACACATTGTTCATCACCAAACTGTTCTTGGATGGTTGGAA
This sequence comes from Silurus aristotelis, assembly GCF_946808225.1. Taxonomy (NCBI): domain Eukaryota; kingdom Metazoa; phylum Chordata; class Actinopteri; order Siluriformes; family Siluridae; genus Silurus; species Silurus aristotelis. Next base: position 1,016,791 of record NC_139580.1, read on the forward strand.
GAAGTTCCTCTCTGAGGATGTTTTTAGCACTGTTATTTATTCATGGCTATGCGTTTAAGCAAAATTTGTGCGTGCCTTCCCTTGGCTGAGAAGAAACTCCACACATGAATGGTTTTAGGATGTTTTACTGTTGGTATGCCACAGTACTGATGTTAGTGCTCACCTTTTCTCCTCCAGACAAGCTTTTCCCCTAACCAATTGGAAAGAGGATTCATCAGAGAAAATGACTGTACCCCAGTCCTCAGCAGTCCAATCCCTGTACCTTTTGCAGAATTTCAGTCTGTCCCTGATGTTTTTCCTGAAGAGAAGTGGTTTCTTCACTGCTCTTCTTGACACCAGGACATCCTCCAAAAGTCTTCTCCTCACTGTGTGTCCTTAAGCTCTGCGCTGAAGGTTTCTCCATACTGCAGCTGAATCAACTTTATTCAGACTTTGTAGAAAATTAATATTTGTGTCATTTTTAAAACATTTTGCCATGGCTGTATTGTCTGCCAGATGTTGCTAGCATGCTAACTAAATGCTGGAGAGAATGCTGCAATAGATGTGGATGAGGAGGAAACAAGCTGGACATTTCTCCTGATCTGCAGGTACATAGTCCTTTATAGTCCTTCAGCTAGTACATGCAACACTCTCAGAAATCACATAGACTTAGCACACCAAGTTAAACTACTAAATAGATTAAGCCCATCATTGTTTTGTCCTTGCTAGCTAAATAGTTTTCAGAGTCACCAGACTATACATTAATCCAGATGGCTGAAACTTTCACAGTGTTATGACTGCGCTAAATCTTATTGTCAAATACCTCTGGCAAGTGATGCAAAACCCAAATCTGCATTCAGCACCTACTACTTGGAGTTGACAGGAAAGTTTGCTCTGATCTCCATCACTGCACCTCAACATCTGTCATAAATGGACATTCGGTGGCACCCAGATGAGGATGAGGTTCCCTCTTGAGTCTGGTTCCTCTCAAGGTTTCTTCCTTCTGCATCTCAGGGAGTTTTTCCTTCACCACAGTCTCCACCTTGTTCATGACTTGTTCATCAGGGAGAAACTTACACTTATAAAGAACATCTTCATTTTTATCTCCACATTATTCTGTGTAAAGCTGCTCTGAGACAATGTTCATTATTAAAAACGCAATACAAATAAAATTAATAATAATAATCATATACCTGAGAGTTGTGATTATTTCTCCTCTTTAGATGATCTAAAATAGAATAGAATAGCCTTTATCTGTCACACATTCATTACAGCACAGGAAAATTCGTTTTTCCTGTATCCCAGCTTGCTCAGAAGCTGGAGTCAGCCATGATTCGGAGCCCCTGGAGAACAGAGGGTTAAGGGCCTTGCTCAAGGGACCAAGAGTGGCAGCATCAAATCAGTTTTCATATTGAAAATACTTAAAATGGCTTTAATCCGTTCCAACCCTCAAAATGACAGTGTGTGTGTGTGTGTGTGTGTGTGTGTGTGGAGGGGGGTAGAGGCAATAAGCGGAGGCGGAGTGAAAACTCGTTTTTTACTATCACTCCTGTACACTACGTATACCTAAACTTTACAATTTGTACTTTTTCTTCTTTGCTTATCCTAATTTTCGTCACAATCTTCGCTTTCTGGCTTCACTACGCCATCTAGCAGCGGCGTCTCGAGCTCGTACCTAAATTTTTTGCTCACGTAACGAAGCAAAAAATTGACCGAGTGACCACACATACCTCGGAAAACTCGTACATTAATGCACTTGTAGGTCAAGTTACCACTGTAGTTGTGAAAGGAAGGAGGAAGACAGTGAACAATTACATTCTTGGTCGGCTACTGTTTAAATAACAAGCCATTGTAGCGTGTTGAGTCTGGGTGATGGGAGAGCTCGCTAACTCCAGTTACAACAGAAATCATATAAGCACAGACAGGTTTCCAAAACTCGTGCTTTTTTATTTTTCTTGGCAACAGCGTTACGGGTTAGTCAAAGTAACTTAGAAATGAGCATCAGAAAATAATAAGGACATATTCCTCAGTCTCACATGCACATGCTATTCCCAAAATACCGCTTTGTTCCTCCTAATAGAAGTGCAACATATTGCATTTAGTGTCTTTCGTTAAAGCCTGTGTAAAGTTCATTAGTTTCAGTGTAGCCTGCGGCTTATAGACAGGTGCAGCTTCATTCATTTTCTACCGCTCATCCGTAATCCGGGTCGCGGGGGCAGCAGTCTAAGCAAGCCCCCGCCTTCGACTGCTGCCCAATCCTCACAGCACCGTCCCTTACGGTCCCTCCTGCAGGTGGTGAGCCCACGGGAAGGCGGCCCCACGCCACGGACCTTGATATTTCCCTCGTAAGGGACCTCCGGAGCATAGAGGATTAAGGGCCCGAAGGTGGCAGCCTGGCAATACCGGGGCTTGAACCCCTAACCTTTCGATCGACAACCCAGCGCCTTAACCGCTGGAGCCACCACTCCCCCTCAGGTGCAGCTTATTTATGTTAAAAATAAAAATCTTTGTCAAATTCAGTGGGTGCGGTTTATAGTCCGGAAATTATGGTAGTAAACTGTCAGCACATTTTCTCTGACTAGTTTCCACTCAAGTTGATGTCCATGGACCATGAACTCAATGAGTCGACTAATTGCAGAATTTTGCATTTCAGGTGCAGCACCAAGCACAGGTTCCACTAGATTGCATTTCATAGAGGTACAATCACTGGGCACAAACTCTCAGTGCAGAAAACATGACATTTACATTTACATTTACATTTGCGGCATTTATCAGACGCCCTAATCCAGAGCGACGTACAAAAGTGCTTTAAATCTCTAGTAAATAATAAATCTACACTGTACACAAGATTACAAACTTAATATAAATATAACTAGAATTCTACAAACTTGGAAAGTGCTAAATTAGGTATTTCAGGAAGAGGTAGGTTTTCAGTCTTTGTTTGAAGATAATCAGTGACTCTGCTGTACGGACGTCTAGGGGAAGTTTATTCCACCACCCCGAAACAGAACAGAGAAGAGCCTTGAAGTGTACTTACCACTCATTCTGAGAGAAGGTGGTACCAGTGGAGCAGTGCTGGAGGACCTCAGACAGCGCAGTGCAGTGCGAGATGTGATGAGGTCACTGAGGTAAGATGGTGCTGGTCCATTTTTGGCCTTGTAGGCAAGCATCAGTGTTTTGAATCTGACACGTGCAGCTACTGGAAGCCAGTGAAGGGAGCGCAGCAGTGGGGTGGTGTGGGAAAACTTGGGCTGATTAAACACAAGCCGTGCAGCTACGTTTTGGATCATTTGCAGTGGACGAATAGCATTCAGGGGAAGACCTGCCAGCAGACAGTTGCAGTAGTCAAGTATTGAAATGACAAGAGACTGAACAAGCACCTGGGCAGCCTGTATGGACAGAAATTGTCGAATCCTTTGGATGTTATAGAGAAGAAATCGACAAGAACGAGCAACATTAGCGACATGTGGGAAAAAAGACAGTTCATTGTCCATAGTTACCCCAAGGTTACGAGCAGTGGCTGAAGGGGAGAGCAGAGAGTCATGAAGTGTTATCTGGAGATCTTTAGTTTAGAGTTTTAGTTGGTGAGCACTCATCCATAAAGATATGTCTGACAAGCATGCTGAGATCCGAGCGGAAGCTGTGGTATCTGATGGAGGGAAAGAAAAGATTAGTTGAGTGTCATCTGCATAGCAGTGATAAGAAAACCCATGTGAGGATATGACTTCACCAATGGAGTGGGTATAGAGGGAGAAAAGGAGGGGACCAAGTACAGAGCCTTGTGGGACACCAGTGGTGAGTCTGCACTGGGCAGATGTGGATCCCCTCCATGTTACCTGGTATGAGCGACCTTCCAGGTAGGAAGCAAACCATTTCCATGCTGTTCCGCAGATACCAAGGCTCTTGAGGGTTGACAAAAGTGTCTTGTGGTTGACTGTGTCAAATGCTGCTGAAAGGTCCAGGAAGATAAGTACAGATGACAGCTTGGCTGACCGAGCAGCATGCAGTTTCTCAGAAACAGCAAAAAGGGCTGTCTCTGTGGAATGTGCCGCTTTGAACCCAGACTGGTTCGGATCATGGAGGTTGTTCTGTGAGAGACAGACAGACAGTTGGTTAAAAACAGTGCGTTAGAGAGATTTAGAAAGAAAGGAGAGAAGTGATACCGGTCTGTAGTTGTTGATGTCTGATGGATCCAGAGCAGGTTTCTTCAAGATAGGAATGACCCTTGCTTGCTTGAAGGTAGTTGGTACATAGCCAGATGTTAATGACCCATTGATGATTGTGGAGATGAAGGGCAGGAGATCTTGCGTGATGGTCTGGAGTGTAGTTGAAGGGATTGGATCCAGAGGACAGGTGGTGGGATTGCAAGATCGGATGACTTGCAGTATCTCATGTTCTGTTAAGGTTGAGAAGCTTGACAGAGACGTAGTGGATTGTTGGCTGTGTTGTGTAGTCATTGTTGGAGAGGAAGTGAAGGTCTGGCAGATTTTCTTAATCTTCTCATCATAGAAGGAGGCAAAGTCATTAGCAGTCAGGGAGGATGGAGCAGGTGCAGCAGGGGGTTAAGTAGAGAAGAGAAGATGTTGTGAAGCTTACGAGGATCTTGTGCAGAGGCCTCAAGCTTTTCCTTGTAGAAGGCAGTTTTGGCAGAAGTCACCTTCAAAGAAAATTTTGGTCAGGAGTGCACAGTAAGATGAGAGGTCTACATCAAGTTGTGATTTTTTCCACTACCTCTCTGCAGATCTGAGCTCTCGTCGACTGCTGCGCAAAACTTCTGACAGCCACGGTGTTGGACAAGAAGACTTCTTGGGTCTTGTAGTCAAGGGGCAAAAGAGGTCCATGGTTGAGGAAAGGGATGAGAGGAAGGAGTCCGTAGCAACGTCTAAGGGTAGAGAGGAAAAGGAGTCAGGGTCAGGAAGAGATGAAAGAGTACAGGAAGTTACAGTGGAGGGAGAGATAGAGTGAAGGTTAGGACGGATAATAGAGACATGTAAATTATTTTTTAGGTTGAATAGGAAGAATGATTAAAAAGGAAACCAGGTGATGATCAGAGATTGGAAGTGGAGTGGCAGTCATGTCTGTAGCTGGAGTAGGGCGGGTGAAAACCAGGTCCAGGACATTTCCTCCCTTGTGTGTTGGAGGGCAGCTGTTAAATGTCAAGGAGAAGGTATTCAGAAAAGGCAAGAGGCAAGATGACTGAAGTTTGTCGGATGGGAGGTTGAAGTCACCAAGAACTGTCAGAGGGGTGCTGTCAGAGGGGAAAGTACTGAGGAGCGTGTCCATCTCTTCTAGGAAGTCTCCAAGAGGACCAGAAGGGCGGTAGATGACAATGATGAAAAGGTTGATTGGAGAGGGAACTGACACTGCATGAAATTCAAAAGAAGACATGGTTAAATGAGACAAAGGGAGAGGTGTGAAACACCATCTCCGTGATAAAAGTAGACATGTACCACCACCTCTACCGGTTTCTCTTGGTGAGTGAGAGAAAGCATAGGCCGAAGACAGAGCAGCTGGTGTAGCAGTGTTCTGTGGGGATATCCAGGTCTCAGTAAGTGCCAGAAAGTCAAAGGAGTAGTGGGAAGCCAAGCCAGTGATAAAGTCAGCTTTCCTTACAGCTGACTGGCAATTCCAGAGCCCACCTACCACCCCTGTTTGAGATTGGGACAACAGGGGAGGGTAGATGAGGTTACATGACATGAGGTCTGCATTTAGACGGTTGTTCTGTAACTACTAGTTCAACGGTAAAAGACCTGGGAGTTATTTTAGACAGCAACTTATCTTTTAAAAATCACATCAATCAAGTTACAAAAACAGCCTTCTTTCACCTTAGAAATATTTCTAAGCTAAGAAATATGTTATCTATATCTGATGCAGAGAAGCTCGTCCATGCGTTTATGACCTCTAGAATAGACTACTGTAATGCATTACTAGGTGGATGTCCTGCATCATTAATAAACAAGCTTCAGTTAGTTCAGAATGCAGCAGCAAGAGTTCTTACTAGGTCAAGAAAATACGATCATATAACCCCAATCTTATCGTCCCTACATTGGCTTCCTATTAAGTTTCGAATAGACTACAAACTACTGCTACTCACTTATAAAGCACTAAATGGTTTGGCTCCCATGTATCTATCCAGTCTCTTAACACGCTACAATCCGTCACGCTCCCTGAGATCTCAAAACTCTGGACTTCTAGTAGTTCCTAGAATAGCAAAGTCCACTAAAGGCGGTAGAGCATTTTCACATTTAGCTCCTAAACTCTGGAATAGTCTTCCTGACAGTGTTCGGGGTTCAGATACACTCTCCCAGTTTAAGTGTAGATCTTTTTAGCAAAGCCTACACATAACACACATCACACACATCACATCACAACCTTGTGCTCCAGAATATATGATCACATGCACATTATCAACTTGTGCTGTTAATATCATGAACAGCAGCTACGCTAATTCCTCTTCACTGCTTCTCTCTCTCTCCCCATCCCGAGGCATCCTGAGGTTTGGCCAGCTCCAGTCACGTCCCACCTCATGAAGATTATGGACCTATGGATGATCATGGAGAAGTAGATGCCGAGTGTTTAAAGGCCCTGGCATGGAGAAGCTGATGCTGGATCTATGATGATCACAAATTGTTCTGTATTGTTGAAAGATTTATGACCAAACTCTTGATGTCACCCATATGAGGATGGGTTCCCCTTTGAGTCTGGTTCCTCTCAAGGTTTCTTCCTCATATCATCTAAGGGCATTTTTCCTTGCCACTGTCGCCACGGCTGCTCATCAGGGACAAACGCACACCATTCACCTTCACTGTTGTTTTCTGTAAAGCTGCTTTGAGACAATGTCTGTTGTGAAAAGCGCTATACAAATAAACTTGATTTGACTTGACTTGAGGTGCAGGGTTGTGGGTTGATGGAAATTGCTGTGATGGTGGTCCTTCATTGTGAGTATAAAAGAGCACAAAGGACATATAAAGGTGCCTACGTTTTATCATAATGCAAAGATCTATCTGATATTTTTTTATTCTATTTGCCAGAAATTGATCACAGCACTGGATGAAATCACTCTATGAAAGATAATGCAATACTATACGTACAAAGTGGGAAATCTCTTTAGTGTTTTATGGAATTTCAACATAAACAGTGTGCATGTAAATACAGATAAGGTTTTATCAGTCTCATATTATTTACTTTAATTTTTTTTTTTTTAACCGATGATCCAAATCTTTACTTTTTTAAATGTAAATTTCCAAATGCCACAGTAGTTTCAGAAGAGAAAAAAGAATGAATGCAGAGGTAGAAAAAAAAAATTAATTTAATTCTGACATCATGCAGGAATAGATGAAGATCAGAGCGTTTCATACTGTTAATATAAAATGTGTGCAGTGTCACTTTCCTCAACCATAAATCCTGCACTGAAGAAAGACATGAACGCAGCTTCCTGCTCCACACCCAGATAAACACCCAGAGTCACACTGAAGCAGGAAATCAGAGAGCAGTGTAGAGGAAGTGAGATTTCCATGGAGACGACTGAGTGATTCTGTTTCTCCCAGAATAGAGCAGAACTTTCACCAGATGTTCAACTTCCTTCAGCCAAACTCAGTGAAGCACAACACACAGCACTGAATCTCCAGCTAAACACACTCTCTCATCACACTGATAATGACTATTAACTCGAATAAAAGAACACACAATGTCCAAAATGAAGCTTTATTTCAGCAGAGCAAAACTACAGGAAGAGCAACAGGACAGTGAAGAGAGGAAAGACAGAAATGTCAGCATTGTGTAGAATTGAAACTCGATTGTAGATGGATGTGTGAGCAGCTCAGTGTTCAATTCTATCTTGGAGCTGTTGGTCTTAACACTGGCTCTTTCTGAACGTGAGCGGATGATGGACACCACCATGGGAGACGGTACAGACAAACTCCTCCCCCTTTTCCCAGAGTTCTTTGCTGAGGGTCAGGGTGCTGCTGCGTGTGTAACCGTCCTTCTTGTGTTCTTCTGGGCTGGTCAGAACCCCGTCCTTCACCTCTGAGCCGTCCACCGTCCACCTCACCAGCGCCCCCTGTGGAGAGTAAGCAGACAGCAGGCAGAGCAGCGAGGCCGATCTGTCAGACGGCTGCAGAGAGGAGGGAGGGAGCAGAGACACGGAGGGCTTCACCGTGGGACCGGCTGGAGACCACAAACACACAATAAACACACATTTACACACAGTTACACAACATTTACTCATTACTGCTTATTCACATTACTGCAGTTCAGTAGAACTTCTCAGCAGGAGAACATTTACTCATTACTGCTTATTCAGAGTTCAGACTGGAACCATTAATGTGTGTTTAGTAATCAGTGCAGTGATCCACACTGTTCTCACATCACTGCAGTTCAGTAGAAACATCTGGAAGCTTCTACGACCTTCAGCAGCATCTATAAACTCTACCTATAGACATGAATACAGTTCCTAACTCTAAATGAACAGAGACACATGGGGGAACTACAAGTTAGAAGCAGCTTTAGTGAAGAAACATCAGTCCATTTGGTTTAAATTTCACTAAGAAACAAAGAGAACATGTGGAAGCCATCAGCTTTAACTCCACACCATAATCCATCTTCTATCTGATTTAGTCTTCACCCAGTTCTATTCAGTAACTGCACCCAATAGTCCCACTGTATTCCAACACTCAAACACTCAGTGAGTTTATTCTGTAAATGTTCTGAACTCCAGTAGAGACAAAACTGGAAACTCTGCAGCAGCACTTCATTAAAATTAATCACTAAATACTGAAATCAAAGTGACTTTAAAAAGCAGAAACAACTGGATTTATTCTGTCAATTTTATTAAATATAATCAGCAAAAGGAACAAACAAATAAAAAATATATATTTTGCTATTTAGAATACAATTTATTACACAAAATGTTCATTTCCACTGTCAACTTTTTTTTTTAATTATAAAATGAATAATAAAAATAAGTTCAAGAATTTTTGTGAATATAAATAAATTTGTCACTTACTTTTCACGATCAGTTTGGTTCCTCCACCGAAAGTGAGCCACAGTGATACATTCTAATGAAACTGTCGTACAAAAACCTCTGTTACACTACAGTGACCACACACACACACACACACACACACACACACACACACACACACACACACACACACACACACACACACACACACACAGTTGTGGTATTTACATATGTGTGTGTGTGACTGCTGCACACACTTTAAGAGCTGTAGTGCTGATCAGAGTGTGTTCAGTCCTTTCAGAGCCACTGACACGCAGCACAATGATGATGGTACTGATTCTACTGCTGGGGACACTGGGACTCCTCGCTCACCGTGAGACTCTCTTTACTTTTATTATTCCTACAAATCATCACATCACTCTCACACTCATTACTACATTTGTTTCCATTATTCAACTCTGCATCCTTTTCTTTAGAGTCCTTTGGGGAAATCGTCCTGACTCAGTCTCCAGGATCTCAGACTGTTTCTCCAGGAGACTCTGTTACTCTCAGCTGTACAACCAGTCAGAGTGTTGGCAGTTACCTTCACTGGTACCTGCAGAAACCTGGAGAAGCTCCTAAACTCCTGATCTATTATGCAACTTCTCGTCAGTCTGGGATTCCAGATCGTTTCAGTGGCAGTGGATCTGGTACACAGTTTAGTCTAAAAATCTCTGGAGTTCAGTCTGAAGATGCAGGAGATTATTACTGTCAGCAGGGTAGCAGCACTCCGTACACACAGTGTTATAGCACCGTACAAAAACCTCCCTCAGCTGTAGAGGAAGTGCTCTGAGTCAGAAACACACACTGATCTGAGAACAGCTGCAGAGCTGCTAAAGCTGCACTCCACTGAACATCATCAAACATCTTCAGCTTTAATAAATAATCATTAAAACACTCCACCCAGCAGATACACACTCCATCACTGGAGATAATCATGAGAAGATGTGTAACAGTGTTAGATTTGTATAATGTCCAAACTAAACTTATTTCTAAGCACACAGAATTGCACACATGATCTTCAATTTAATGTAGATAACAGACAAATATATACACACACTGCAAAAAATCTGAGCTAAGACTTTTCCTGATTGGGTAAGAAGACATAATAACCGGAGATGTGTGAGTCCAGATGAAGACTTCCTGTATACATTACATACTCACATTGTAAAGACCCTATAGACACTGAACAGACAACATAGGAATGTGTTTAGAGAACCAGTTTTAAGCCCATCTTAACACTAACACTTATACATTAGGAATTTGATATATTTGTGTTTATCTGTGTTTCCTTTATTCTGATTATTTACTGAACTAAAAGAGCAGACAGTCAGATCCTGTCAGAGCATCTGGTAATCAAAGACAAATAGATTTATAAAGAAAATAGTAAATTTTGAGCTTCATGAGACAAAAACAAGAATAATTTATTCATTTTTACCAGAAAAGGAAAATATTTTATTTAGTTTACACAAACCTACATCAGTGACCATGTGTGAATCTGACTGTAACATTTATTACCAAAGCTGAGTTCATTTTCTCATTTAGCCCAAACCATGACGTAATGACAAGATCAACTAAATCTTTTGGTCCAACTTTAATCAGAACTAAAGTCCATTATTTATTTTCCATAATTTTATTTATTTTCCATAATTTTACAAAACATAATTATCAGAAAGTGTCCTAAGACCATATTGAAAATATCCACTTTGCAGTTTTAAAATGAAGAGTTACCTGGAGTCCAAAAATGAACCAGCAACTCATCAACACATGGAAGAAGGAAGGAGCCCTTTATCATAACTTCATTCACTCTTCTGAACTTGACACAAAAATATCAGCTGTCAGTTTCTTTATAAAGAATTTCACAGGTTAAACTCGAGTTTTCTGATGGCTGAATCACTCCCACGGCTTTCATCTATTCCAAACACTGATTGCCTGGTGGAAGGCAACCACTGTGCATGGTGTCTGAAGGAAGATGCATTTGATATTTATACATTGTAGCACCAGATGTGTCTGACCAACATCAATAGATGAGATCAGAAAGAGTGCATTGTGTCACTCTATAAAATTCTCCAGCTTTAGTTTCTGATGCTTTTCAGGAAACTGGCTACTGTTACCTTAAGCTCCATACTAGGGAGATATGGTGAGATGCCCATGTATTGTTACTGGGAACCGGAAACATAACATGGTAATACATCAGCACAAACCACTTCCCAAGAGTGAGAGGAAATGTAAAACAGCCACCATGCAATGTAGAAAACTCAGAAATCAGGAATATAATTAGTTACATTCAGTAACAGTCACCAGGGCAAAATGGGCAGTCAATCTTTTTTCTTATCAGAGATTTAGAAATAGTGATGTTGGAGCTGGTGTAATGAAAGGCTTGTACAGATTGAATATCAACTGACAGCAAAGCCTGCAAAGAAGTGACCTGTTCCAACCAATTTTCACATCTTCATTAAATGGAGCATAGCCATAGTGAGATGAAATCATGCACTTGTTGACATTTGAACTTCTTAAACTGTTGCCATACTTTCTTGGGTCTGGACCTGATGCAGTACTACAAAACTATAGACATGGCTTCTTTGTGCATTTAACAAAATCTACTGTAAGTCATCATCTAAAGCACTTTTGAACTGAGCTCAGTTTTATTTCATATATTAATCTCAGCCTAACTCTGATCTTTCTTTTACAGTGCATCTGTGTTTTAGGTCCATTCCAGCTTGTTGTCTGTGTGGAGAATCCACTCACATGTCCAGTATCTTATCACTGATCAGTGCAGGTCATATAGTGTTGAAAGCACTGGAGAACATAATCCAAGATGGTGTCGGTGCGGTCGGCTGCCGTTGTGACTGCTCCAACTACACTTTATTATTTTTTTTTTTTTATTTATATACATATCTACCTTTTTTTTATATAAAAGATGGCCATCATTAGATATAGCAGAGCTATTGGTATACAATCCACTCACTTTTTGCACTTTTCAACAGTAGACAGTGAAATTAAACAATGTTTCCCCAGGACCAAGGTGCTTCAGCAAACACATCAATTAACAAAGGAAACACAAGTAACACAGAAGTGCACAAAACTTTACAATAATACATAACTAACAACACAAAGTGCACATGTGCAACATTCAGTGAATAAAAAAAGACATGAGACAGGAGAAACAGTAACACTGTAGTACCAACAAGTGCAGTGGGTTGTGCAAGAAGGATTGTCTATATACAGTATATAGATGAAGGTTGCATGTAAACATACAGTACAGACTACTGTGCAATAAGGATTGTCAATCCCAAACCCAATCGGTCTTGCGATCCGAGACAGTGCAGTTACCAAACCAGGCAGTGATGCAGCTGCTCAGGATGCTTTCCATGGTCTCTCTGTAGAAGGTTGTGAGGATGTGTGGTGGAAGCTGTCCCTTTCTTTGTTTTTAAACCTGGACCAATGTTTGCTGAGCGAGATCCTGAGGAAGAACAAAGGACTGTACAGGTGCCCATGGGAGAAAAGGGCCAGCATCAGGAACAGGCTGAGGGCATGCACACACACACACACACACACACACACACACACCGCTCCCTTAAATAGTATCCTATTAGCCAACATGCAGTCTCTATAAAACAAGCTCAATGACCTAAGGGACAATGGTTAAGTTCCAGATGGACATTCGGGCCAAGCTTACAGTATTGGACCACGCCATCCAGCCGGACAATTTTTTCTCGGTTTGCTGCATGGACAGAACAATGGAGTCGGGGAAGTCAATGGGAGGTGGAGTGTGCAGCTTTGTGCGCACAAAGTCGTCGAATCCCATATGACGCCGAGATAGGTGGTTCTCTGTAGTGGAGAAAGCATGCTCTTCCTGGCATTCAGTTGAAACCCAAAAACCTTCATGTGGCCGAGAATGACATCTCGATGCCGGACCGCTTACTGCTCTGATCGAGCTAATATCAAACAGTGGCCAATATAGTTGAGGATGCGGATGCCCTAAAGCCTCAGGAAGACCAGAGACGCATCGAGACAGTTTGTGAAGGTGTGAGGTGAGAGGGCATGGCCAAATGGAAGAACCTGATACTGGTAAGTTTCGGCCCTGAAAGTAAATCTCAGGACCTTTTTGTGAGAAGGAAAAATGGATACATGAAAGTACACATCCTTTAGATTTACCATGACAAACCAGTCCTCGGATCTGATTTGAGAAACGACCTGCTTAAGGGTCAGCATCCTGAACCTAAGTCTCATGAGTGAGTGGTTCAGCTGACGTAGATCCAAAATAGGACGCAGCCCACCGTCCTTTCTGGGAACTATGAAGTACTGGCTGTAGAACCCGGACTCTAGTTCTGATGACCTCCTTCCTCAGAAGAGTGTTAACTTTTCAGTCCATGACCAGGGCCTGCTCGGTTTCCACCAGAGTGGGAAGAAATGAATCGAGTAGCCTAGCTCTACAGTGGGCAGGACTGAGACACATCTGGCAGAGCTTTCCAGGCTGCCAGGAAGTCACTGAGGGGTATCGGTATCTCAAGACTGACCTCTGTTGTGCCTAGAGTTGTTCAGTGCCCTGAAGTGACTATAGGGGGTGGCAAGGTCTCCTGGACCACTACAAGACGGGGTGGAGACTGAGGAGGATGCTCGCTGGAGCTGACCATGCCCTGAAGCACATCCATTTATTTATTTATTTTATTATTTTTTTTTTTTACCACAAAGAGTAAGAGCACACCCCTCGAGGAGTGCTCTCCGAGAGTGGAGTGATCGCATGAAAATGCAAACAGAATGCGTGTGGCACAATATGCGCAAATCATGCACAGAATGTGCAGAGAATCTTTTCTGAAAGTACGCAGAATGTGCGCAGCCAGCTCCCTCAGGAACCGACCGAGCTCTGCCCGTAACTCCATTAGCTGCTCAAATCTATCTATCTACCAATCAGGGCTCTATCTGAGCTATATGGGTCAGCAACATGTTCTGTTTTTGCTTGAATCTTGAAAGCAGTGTTCATCATCAGCGATTGTAACCCATGTTTTGATTCACTTCTACAATTTTAAACAATAACAAAACAAAAAATGTTACTCTAATTCTTGCTCTTTCATGTAAATACCGTTTTTTCCAACATGTTGGTGCCATTGTGTTCTTTTCTCATGATGTCAGTAGTCCAGTGATTAATTATTTCCAATCCACCAACAACTCGTACCATTCTTTTAACACACTACTTTATCCGGGCTAATCCAAAGGGGTGAAAGAATCGTCTGGATAATATTCTGTTAATTATTTTAAAGCTTTATTTGTTTAATTCAATGATTTATGTGACTTCACACGTGCAGCTGTTCCATAGATTAAAATTACTGTGAGATTAACAGATACTTAATTAACCAAAAAATAAAGATGTTTTCTGAAACCCAGTGTAGATTGTCAGATGTGTCAGGTTTAAAGAGGAAATGAATCAGAAACTGAGAGCAGTTTACATAATCAAATGGCCGAGTGATTCTGTTTCTCCCAGAATAGAGCAGAACTTTCACCAGATGTTCAACTTCCTTCAGCCAAACTCAGTGAAGCACAACACACAGCACTGAATCTCCAGCTAAACACACTCTCTCATCACACTGATAATGACTATTAACTCGAATAAAAGAACACACAATGTCCAAAATGAAGCTTTATTTCAGCAGAGCAAAACTACAGGAAGAGCAACAGGACAGTGAAGAGAGGAAAGACAGAAATGTCAGCATTGTGTAGAATTGAAACTCGATTGTAGATGGATGTGTGAGCAGCTCAGTGTTCAATTCTATCTTGGAGCTGTTGGTCTTAACACTGGCTCTTTCTGAACGTGAGCGGATGATGGACACCACCATGGGAGACGGTACAGACAAACTCCTCCCCCTTTTCCCAGAGTTCTTTGCTGAGGGTCAGGGTGCTGCTGCGTGTGTAACCGTCCTTCTTGTGTTCTTCTGGGCTGGTCAGAACCCCGTCCTTCACCTCTGAGCCGTCCACCGTCCAGCTCACCAGCGCCCCCTGCGGAGAGTAGGCAGACAGCAGGCAGAGCAGCGAGGCCGATCTGTCAGACGGCTGCAGAGTGGAGGGAGGGAGCAGAGACACGGAGGGCTTCACCGTGGGACCGGCTGGAGACCACAAACACACAATAAACACACATTTACACACAGTTACACAACATTATTATATTATTATATATTATTATGCTTATTCACAATACTGCAGTTCAGGATAACCTTTTCAGCAGGAGAACATTTACTAGTTCCTCGTTATATTGTGTAGAGACTCGGACTTTGATCAGATTTCTTCTGGGAGTGTTTTCCAGTCCTCCCAAGTTGTTGTGTTTCTTTGACATGGAATGTGATGGAAATCAGCACATCACACCACATCCACCTTTCTACACACTGTTTCTCTTTGTTTGGAGATTCAAACTCAGTACATCAGTACAATGATAGAAGACTAACAGGCACAGGATGAAGTTTTATACCATGTCCTTCACAGCACACAATATGACCTTCAGAAGCTGTGAATGTAAAAGTGCCGTGTTTCCTGAGGAACAAACTGCACACTTCTTCAGCTAACAGCTAAATCCTGATTTCTTCTTTCTTTTAGCTTTGTTTCATTTCACTCAAACTGTGTCTCAGTGTCACAATAACATGCAATATATATAAATAAAACTCTAAATTATAATTTCATCCAAATAAATAAACAAATCATTTCGTTTATATACAAAAGAGAAACTTACTGATGATCAGTTTGGTTCCTCCACTGAAAGTCCACCACAGTGATACATTCTAATGAAACTGTCGTACAAAAACCTCTGTTACACTACAGTGACCACACACACACACACACACACACACACACACACACACACACACACACACACACACACACACACACACACACACACACACACTCTTTGCATTAGCAGCTCATGCTTCAGTGCTCTGAGAGAGTTTATAGCTCTGTGACTTTAACACTTCATGACTGAAAGCTGCTGCTCAGCGACTTCACCCACAGCAACCATGAGATTCATCATCATCTTCATCTGCACACTGGCCCTCTGTACTCGAGGTAACAATGTTTTATCTTCTACTGTTCATGTGAATATGAATTATTAATGTAGGAAATGCATTTCTTCTTTTTCTTCTTTTTCAGGATCCAGAGGGCAGGTAACTGTGACTCAGAGTCCTGCAGTGAAATATGTTTCTCCAGGAGACACGCTCACAATCAGCTGTAAAACCAGTCCTGCTGTTTACCGCTATAGTGATGGAGATCAAGGAATGTTCTGGTATCAGCAGAAACCTGAAGAAGCTCCTAAACTCCTGATCAGATATGCTAAAAAGTTACAGTCAGGAGTTCCAGATCGTTTCAGTGGCAGTGGATCTGGATCTGATTTCACTCTGACCATCACAGGAGTCCAGACTGAAGATGCTGGAGATTATTACTGTCAGAGTATACATGAGATCAGTGGTAGCTTGGTGTTCACACAGTGTTAGAGATTCGTACAAAAACCTCAGTGTGTGTGACTGCTGCAGCTGGGACCTACTGCAGGTGCTGAGAGGGACCATGTGATACACCATCACATACACACACAAACACACACACACACACACACACACACACACACACACACACACACACACACACACACACACACACACACACATTATATTAATAAGCTGGCTTTGCTAAAAACACATCTGTGTGTAACATTGGAAACTAACAGAATTTTCATTTTACATTTTATTTTAGGAGTTACCATGTACAGGAGGAAAAGTAAAGTGTCTCGAACAGATCTGTTTCTGTACCGTGATAAATTCTAAATACTGATCAAAGCATTTCATGTGCAGCCCCAAAATGTATTTTAAGGCTCAAACTGCAAATGTA
Organism: Silurus aristotelis; assembly: GCF_946808225.1. Lineage (NCBI taxonomy): Eukaryota > Metazoa > Chordata > Actinopteri > Siluriformes > Siluridae > Silurus > Silurus aristotelis. The sequence goes on from NC_139580.1 coordinate 1,033,637, forward strand.
TGAATTTCACTGCATTAGGAAACATCATATTAAATCAAGTACTATTTTAGTTTATTTACAATTACCTCAACAATTTCATCAAAACCAACAAAACTAATTTCCAATGTAAGAGATTATCTTTAAAATACAAAAAGTAGTAGATGTACCATTTATAATTCTTCTTCTTCTTTCAGCTGCTCCCATTAGGAGTCTCCACAGCAGATCATCCATCTCTATCCCCCCCTGTCCTCTACATCTGACTTTTTGACACCAACTACCTGCATGTCTTCACCACATCCATAAACCTCCTCCTTGGTCTTCCTCTTTTCCTTCTTCCTGGTGTCTCCATCCTCAGCATTCTCCTACTGATATACCCCATGTTCCTCCTCTGCACATGTCCAAACCATCTCAATCTCCCCTCCCTCACCTTGTCTCCAAAACGTCCTACATGCGCTGTCCCTCTAATAAACTCATTTCTAATCCTGTCCATCGTCATCACTCCCAACGAACATCTCAACATCTTCAGCTCTGCTACCTCCAGCTCCACCTCCTGTCTTTTACTCACTGTCTCTAATCCATACAACATCTCAGGTCTCACCACAGTCCTATAAACTTTCCCTTTCTCTCTCACAGTTACTCTTCTATCACAAATCACTCCTGCTGTCACTCTTCTCCACCCACTCCACCCTGCCTGCACTCTTTTCTTTACTTCTCTAACACACTCTCCATTACTTTACACTGTTGACCCCAGATACCTGAACTCCTCCACCTTCTCCACCTCTTCTCCCTGCAACCGCACCCCTCCACTGCCCCCCCTCTCATTCACACATACAGTGGGTACGGAAAGTATTCAGACCCCCTTAAATTTTTCACTTTTTGTTATATTACAGCCATTTGCTAAAATCATTTAAGTTCATTCTTCTTCCTCATGAATGTACACACAGCTCCCCATACTGACAGAAAAACACAGAATTGTTGACCTTTTTGCAGATTTATTAAAAAAGAAAAACTGAAATATCACATGGTCCTAAGTATTCAGACCCTTTGCTGTGACACTCATATATTTAACTCAGGTGCTCTCCATTTCTTCTGATCATCCTTGAGATGGTTCTACACCTTCATTTGAGTCCAGAAATTTTTGATTATACTGATTGGACTTGATTAGGAAAGCCACACACCTGTTTATATAAGACCTTACAGATCACAATGCATGTCAGAGCAAATGGGAATCATTAAGGTCAAAGGAACTGCCTGAAGAGCTCAGAGACAGAATTGTGGCAAGGCACAGATCTGGCCAAGGTTCCAAAAAAATTTTTGCTGCACTTAAGGTTCCTAAGAGCACAGTGGCCTCCATAATCCTCAAATGGAAGACGTTTGGGATGACCGGAACCATTCCTAGAGCTGGCCGACCGGTCAAACTGAGCTAACGGGGGAGAAGAGCCTTGGTGAGAGAGGTAAAGAAGAACCCAAAGATCACTGTGGCTGAGCTCCAGAGATGCAGTCGGGAGATGGGAGAAAGTTGTAGAAAGTCAACCATCACTGCAGCCTTTCACCAGTGGGGCTTTATAGCAGAGTGGCCCGACAGAAGCCTCTCCTCAGTGCAGGACACATGAAAACCCGCATGGAGTTCTCCAAGATGGTGAGAAATAAGATTCTCTGGTCTGATGAGACCAAAATAGAACTTTTTGGCCTTAACTCTAAGCGGTATGTGTGGAGAAAACCAGGCACTGCTCATCACCTGTCCAGTACAGTCTCAACAATGAAGCATGGTGGTGGCAGCATCATGCTGTGGGGGTGTTTTTCAGCTGCAGGGACAGGACGACTGGTTGCAATCGAGGGAAAGATGAATGCGGCCAAGTACAGGGATATCCTGGACGAAAACCTTCTCCAGAGTGCTCTGGACCTCAGACTGGGCTGAAGGTTTACCTTCCAACAAGACAATGACCCTAAGCACACAGCTAAAATAACGATGGAGTGGCTTCACAACAACTCCGTGACTGTTCTTGAATGGCCCAGCCAGAGCAATGACTTAAACCCAATTGAGCATCTCTGGAGAGACCTAAAAATAGCTGTCCACCAACGTTTACCGTCCAACCTGACAGAACTGGAGAGGATCTGCAAGGAGGAATGGCAGAGGATCCCTGAATCCAGGTGTGAAAAACTTGTTGCATCCTTCCCAAAAAGACTCCTGGCTACATTAGATCAAAAGGGTGCTTCTACTAAATACTGAGCAAAGGGTCTGAATACTTAGGACCATGTGATATTTTAGTTTTTCTTTTTTAATAAATCTGCAACAGTGTCAACAATTCTGTGTTTTTCTGTCAATATAGCGTGCTATGTGTACATTCATGAGGAAAAGAAATGAACTTAAATGATTTTAGCAAATGGCTGCAAAATAAAAAAGAGTGAAAAATTTAAGGGGGTCTGAATACTTTCCGTACCCACTGTATGTACTCTGTCTTACTCCTACTGACTTTCATTCCTCTTCTCTCCAGCGTGTACCTCCACCTCTCCAGGATCTTCTCAACCTGCTCCCTACTCTCACCACAAATCACAATATCATCTGCAAACTGTCTGACCTCGTCCGTCAACCTGTCCATCACCACTGCAAAAAGGAAAGGGCTCAGAGCCGATCCCTGATGCAGTCCAACCTCCACCTTGAACCAGTCTGTCGTTCCTACTGCACACTTCACTCCTGTCACACTGTCCTCATACATGTCCTGCACCACTCTCACATACTTCTCTGACACACCTGACTTCCTCATACAATACCACAACTCCTCTCTCCACCCTGTCGTACGCTTTCTCTAAATCCACAAACACACAATGCAACTTCTTCTGACCTTCTCTATACTTCTCCATCAACATTCTCAAAGCAAATAATGCGTCTGTGGTGCTCTTCCTCGGCATGAAACCATACTGCTGCTCACAGATGGTCACCTCTTCTCTCAGCCTGGCTTCCACTACTCTTTCCCAGAACTTCATGGTGTGACTGATCAACTTAATTCCCCTGTAGTTACTGCAGGTCTGCACATCGCCCTTATGCTTAAAGATCAGTACCAGCACACTCCTTCTCCATTCCTCAGGCATCTTCTCACCTTCCAGAATCTTGTTAAACAATTTCGTTAAAATCTCCACTGCATCGCTTCTAAACATCTCCACGCTTCTACCGTTATGTCATCTGGTCCAACCGACTTTCTATTCTTTATCCTCTTAATCTCTGCTCTCACTTCCTCCTTGCTGATCCTATCTACATCCTGCTTCACATCTCCACATCATCCAACCTTCTCTCTCTCTCATTTTCCACATTCATCAGCTGCTTAAAATACTCCCTCCATCTTCTCAACACACTCTCCTCACTAGTCAACACATTTCCATCTCCATCCTTTACTGCTCTAACTTGCAGTACATCCTTCCCAGCTCGTTTCCTCTGCCTGGCCAATCGCTACAAAATGTACCTGTCATAATTAGACATACAATATACCCCATGTATGTTTACTAGCTCTGCAGTAAGCAGCCCAGTGTATGGACAATGTCTGTCTTTGAACTGGGGTTTGTTATACAGATTCTGCCCAGGATAGGACAGGAGTACAGTTACAGCTGCTTCTTTTTAGGTGGAGTTGTGGGGAACAGGCTGACAGGAGGATGTTGCTCTTTTTTCTTGTTTAGCTAAAGACTTCACTCTGCCTCTCTCCGGCCTTGCTGTTATTTTAGCTAAACCCAATTCTTTAGACCCTTTTACATTTGACCACTTTAGGAGCCACAAATTAAGGGTGAGGTGTCATGATAACTTAGAATATTTTCTCTCCAGAGCTAGAGGGCATCCTTTGTCATAGCTGTTCCTTTTGTCATTTTCTGAGTAAGTTTTGCACACCTGTTTTGTGTTACCTGATTAGTAACAATATTCCCAAAGCGTTTCAACGCAGCTTGGGTTCCTGAAAGGGAACTTCCTTAGATGTTATCAGGAAGAAACCTTGAGAGGAACCAGACTCAAAAGGGAACCCATCCTCGTTTGGGTGAAATCAAGTATGTTATTATGAGTAATGTCCTTTCTACAGTGTTATACAGTCAGTTGAGTTTATGGAAGCAGAAGCTACTGAGCAACTCATAAAATAGCTCAACATTTGAGATCATTATAGATCCAACACCAGCTTCTCTATGCCAGAGCCTTTAAACACTCAAAGAGCTCAAATAGTGCTGGTACAGCTTTAGATGTTTTGGGATGTTTGCTGGCATCTACTTCTTTAAAGGTCCACATTCTTCAGGAGGTGGGACGTGACTGGAGCTGGATCAACCTCAGGATGCCTCGTGATGGGTAAAGAGAGAGAAGCAGTGGAAAGGAATTAGCGTAGCTGATGTTCATGATATTAACAAGCATAAGCTGATAATGTGATGTGATCAGATGTACTGGAGCAGTGGTGGGCCGTGTATTTGTTACCTGGGCCTTCAGTGAGGACGTACCCGACTTAATCCACCTCTTAATACACCACTATCACGTCACAATTATAGAAACCATAAATACAATAGAAAAACACAATATAACAACACGTGGCATTACAGAGAGACGTTTCACATCTGGAGGTGAAAACCATTTTACTAAAACAACAAACCCAGTTACACTCCAAACCTCTACACTACAACCACAACTGTGCACCTACAACATCTGGAGCAGTTCACAATCAATATTTGTCTAATAACATGACAAAAACATTACAAATAAAATACAACCTACTAACCAGATGTCAGGGATCCTCCTGCCACGCCCTCTTTCTTTCATGTGTCTGCTCTCCCTGGAGCTCCAGGCTTAACGACGCACACCTGGGGCTCATCATCACTCCACCCCGCTTCTACATAAGCTCCTCACTCTCACTCCCTCCCTTGTTCGTTATTGAATGTGTTAGGTGTTACGTACTGCTGTATGGTTTCACTGTTACATGCAGTACTCCATGCTGTCCGCTCCATTCGGACTTTACTATCCGGTACCGGCTGCGCTTCTCCTCCCCGCACATCTCGGATCAGCTACACTTCTCCACTAGCGCACCTCAGACTCTTTCCACCTAGGGACTGCCCTGTGTGTGCGTGCGTGAGTGTGTGTAAGTGTGTGCATGTGTGTGAAAGTGTGCTCATGTGTATCTCTCTCCCTCAATCTCATCATTAAACCTGAGCGAACTGTATTCCGGCATCCGCCTCCTGTTTCACTCGCACCCTGACACCAGAGATGCGACTCATAATGTGCAGCACCCCCTGGAGGCTGTAATCCAGTGGTACCGCTCGTATTCACTGGTCTGAAAGTGGAGAACAAACCCTTTCCCGGGCTGAGACACGCTAGCTAGCTTCATGGTTGGGCGACCTTCTCACCATGTCTAGCTTTTCTTCAAAATGACCAAATACATTTTTCTTCCTCTGTCAGCCACTGTGGGCGTAAAAAAGTCTAACTCTGATGTGTTAATGTGTGCAGAGTTACACACCTGTTTTACCAGTCGAACTTGGCTGGAACAGTTTCCCTTTGACCAACCAATCAGAAGACGTAAAAATGCTGACGCTATTCTGGCCCAGCTAGCTGCCCTGTTAGGCGAATTTGAAATCTGATTGGTTAAAGAAACAGACTCATTGATTATAAAGACTAAGGTAAAAAGGCCAGCAGTACTGATTCTAAAGGCTCTGTGCAGATTAGATTGACATGGCAGCACATAGAGGCTGAAATCTGATTGGACATAAAATCCAACATCCACATACACGTACTGGAAGCAGTGCAGCCAAAAGAAACACTACGAAATGAAGAGAATAAACTGTTCGGATTAATGAATACAATTTCATGGGGCAAATATTAGAATTTAGGTTGTGAATGGTCAGGGCTTCTGATAGTGTTTAGACCAGCAGAGAAGGCTTTACTGACCCTGACCTCCCACCACTGCTGTTATGTGTAGGAGTCTTTAATCTGCACTTAAACTGGGAGAGTGTGTTTGAGTCTGGACAAGTTGTTGTCTTAAATAACTTACTTTTACTGTTGAACTAGTGGTTACAGAACATCCTTCTAAATATAGGTTGAATTGCTGGAGCTTCTGTATACTGGTTTTTGGGTCGATGAGCAAAATCTCCGTCTTATCAGAATTTAATAATAGAAAGTTATGAGTCATCCAATCTCTTATTTCTTTAACACACTCAGTTATCCAAACCAACTATTGTCTGGTTTTAAGGAGATATACAGTTGGGTATCATCAGCATAACAGTGGAAGCTGATCCCATGCCTTTTAATAATATTTTCCAAGCAAAGCATGTATATTGTGAAAAGCAGGGGTCCTAGAACTGAACCTTGTGTCACCCTATAATTTATTTGGATTAAACTGATAGTTTTCCATTTAAGTCTACAAAATGGTAACAATCAGACAGGTAGGATTTTAACCAGCTTAACACCTTTCCCTGAATGCCGATGTAATTCTGTAAGTGATCGAGGAGAAGATCATGATCTATAGTTTTGAACGCAGCACTAAGATCTAGTAAAACTAATAGGGAGATGTAGCCTTGGTCTGAAGCTAAAAACAGGTCGTTAGTGATTTTAACTAGAGCAGTTTCTGTGCTATGATGGGGCCTAAAACCTGACTGAAACTCTTCAAAGATATTGTTCTCTTGTAAGTAGGAACAGAACTGGGCAGCGACAATCTTTTCTAAAATCTCAGACATAAATGGGAGATTTGAAATGGGTCTGTAATTCGATAGCGTGTTTGGATCCAAATAAGGTTTCTTAATAAGGGGCTTAGGGACGTGACCCTAAGATAGTGAGGAGTTAATAATATTGAGAAGATGATATATTATTATGTAGATTTCTTCTTTACAACATTCGAAGGATTCGACCAGTTCTGTCCACACAGGCTGCCCAGGTTCTTGTTCAGTCTCTTGTCATTTCAAGACTGGACTACTGCAGCTCTCTGCTGGCAGGTCTTCCCCTGAACGCTATTCATCCACTGCAAATGATCCAAAACACAGCTGCATGGCTTGTGTTCAATCAGCCCAAGTTCTCCTACCCCACCCCACTGCTGCTCCTTCACTGGCTTCCAGTAGCTGCACGAATCAGATTCAAAACACTGATGATGCCTACAAGGCCAAAAATGAACCAGCACTGGTCTTAATTCTAAGTTCTTAAATTGAAAAAATTGTGAATTACTGTGTAATGAGTATCAGAACCTGCTACTCAGAAAACCACTCAAACCAGCTCTGTGTCCGTTGCATTAGAATAAATTTTCAGAAGAAAAAACAGATACAGTGGCAGGTATATTATACATGACTTTTCAAGACACACGCAGTTTATTATCACATTCTTTTACATTTCTCAGTGATCATTATTATACTGAACTGATACACCAAACCCTGTGTTCCAGTGTTGAAGATGTGCTCTGAGTTTATTTATATTTTCAGCTCTGGTGGTTGCAGTAAATGCTGAGAATCTGAAAAACTTGAGTTTAAAGTTGAGGTAAAGTCTAAGAGGGAATGTTCCAAACAGTGCACTGAAATTCTCTGCACATAAAGCTGAACATTTGGACCTTGTAGTTTACAGTTTATGGGATTTAGTTTTACAGTTTTATTTACAGGTCATCATTTATTTTCTTGTGGAAGATGTTTCCATCTGGCTGCACCTTCCAGGTCACTGTGGTGTAGTTCAACATGCCTTTTTCCTTCAGTTTTTGCTTCATCTGAACATTCAAATCAGGATTTCATTAGTCAAATCAAAAAGAAAAGAAATACTTGTCATTTATAAGGCAGGAATGAAGGAAAAATATTTGAGCCAGTGAGGCGTGATAACGTGGACGGTATTTCAGACAAAATTTCAGACATCATGTGACTCACCTGCTTTAAAATAGACGACTGTACAGCCGGATCAAACACAGTCTCATTAGACTTTACCTGCAGTCTCAAAATCTGACTTCTCATTGGGGAAACTGTTACACACACACACACACACACACACACACACACACACACACACACACACACACACACACACACACACACACACACACAATTTTAATTTCCCCTCAATTAATTCTGACATTTGCCATAAAACAAACTCATTCGAACCTCTTCTCTACAATATCATGTTATTGTTTATTCATAAACTAGCAGCTGGAGCTGGAGCTCTGGTACCACCCCTCCCTTTACTCTGTTTGTTAAGAGGAAGTTGGAATCAGAACTCACTGGTGTCACAGAAAATATAATGCAGGTTGGTACATTGTTCATCATAGAAATGTCCGTTATAAACCACTGCACAGTCCTCACTGCCGAAATAATTGTCCGGTTGTCCAGGAAACCATGGGATGTTTGGAGCGTAGGTCCCATCTGACCACTTCCACATGTCCATGTCTCTGTGTAGGCCGATCCAGGAATCACCCTGGACAACCTTTATCGCCACCAATAGGTCATTGTCTGCACTGTTAAGGCAGCTGGCCAAGTCTGTGTGATAAGTTTGGCAGTAAGTCCGAGCATCAGGCCACGTCATTAAAGGATTACTGAAGCCAATGAACCTGGAAGCACCACTGAATCCAGCTGTGAAATATAAATAAATCAATAAATGGTACTCATACAAATTATATTAAAATGATCATTGTAATAATTACACACTTCTTTTTCAGATTTTATCAGACAAAACCAGCCCTAATCCTAAAACTCATGAAACAGAATATTGACTCACCATCGTAACAGATGAATGGTCTAATCAGATCACATTGTACATCATCCCACTGGTTATCTTTAGCGATTATACTACACATTTGATTTCCCACAAAGTTATCAGGCTGTCCAGGGATCCAGTTAGACCACGTCAGTGGGATGTTATTTAAGACCCAGCGCCAGTTATAGACATCGTTATAAACTCCAGCCCAGGCATTTGTTGTCAGACCTTTGCTCGATGTTACTTTCTGCAACCTCAGCCAATCAGTATCACTCACGATTGTGGCAGCATCATTGTACATCATTCTGCAGTAACTACGTGCATCTAACCACATCTTTGGTGTCATCAGCAGTTCATATTTGTGAGGGACACTTCTCAGGATGGGGACAGAGATTGGAAGACCTACAAGCAAAGTACATTTAGACTTGTCAATTTATGATTATAAATATTTGTTAAAAAACTAAAGAAGCGTATTTTCATTAAAAAAATTTGAAATTCTTTTTTTATGTTTTGTTTTATAAATATTCAATAAACAATGTATTTAGCCTTAGATTTCCTTCTTATATTATTTATTATATTTAGGGCTTTTTTTTTTTTACATTGGAAGCATTTACATGTGACGCTCGGATCAAGAGGCAGAAACCAGAATACAGTCAATAAGCTTTATTTGCCTTAGTGCACGAGACAGGAGCTTCAGCAGGAGGGGGGGGGGGGGGGGGGGGTCGGTGTAGATTGGTGACAGGTGTAGGTGATTAGTAGGAAGGCGAGGCTGAGCGAGTGTATTGAGTGCAGGAGGGAGGCATGGCTGCTGGTTCCCTGACATTACATCACTACAGTTTATAAATAAATAATTCCCTTGTTACATGGGTTTCTTCTGGGTTCTCCAGTTTCTTCCTATTTTTCAAATTCTTCCTTTCATTTCTTATTATGCATGTGTGCTTAGTGCTTAAATATAATAATAATATAAACACACACGTTAATAAATTCATTCATTTTCTCCCGCTTATCCGTAATTCGGGTCGCGGGGGCAGCAGTCTAAGCAGGCCTCCGCCTTCGACTGCTGCCCAATCCTCACAGCACCGTCCCTTACGGTCCCTCCTGCAGGTGGTGAGCCCATGGGAAGGCGGCCCCACGTCACTCCGACGTCACGGACCTTGATATTTCCCTCGTAAGGGACCCCGGGAGCATAGAGGGTTAAGGGCCTTGCTCAAGGGCCCAAGGGTGGCAGCTTGGCGATACCGGGGCTTGAACCCCAGACCTTCCGATCGGCAACCCAGCGCCTTAACCGCTGGAGCCACCACTCCCCCACGTTAATAAAGTTTAGTTAATTTAAGTATAAATAAATCTGTACAACATTTAGGTTTAGTTTATTTATTAATTTACAGAAATGATAAAAAATAAATATTCTCACTTTATTCTCAAAAGATAAATCACTTTATTTAATGAATGTATTTTTTCAGGACAGAGTGAAAGTATACTAAAGCAATTTACACTTATCTACGTTTGTTTATATTTCTGATTTGTTTGATTGAATCTAATATCAGCATTTAGTCATTTAAAACAAATTATTCAGTTTAGCAAAATCAAATATTAATAAATAATTACATCTCTGTGATACTGAGTAACAAATCAAAATCAACAGTTCATGAAAAATCTCTCACCGGCGAGACACAGGAGAAGAAGAAGATTTGCCTTCATGATGGATGGAAGGCTGTGGAGTCCCAAAAAAGAAAGAAAGAAAGTTAAAGTACTGCAATTACAAAATCCAGCTTTCCATTTTTGAACTGATTACACAGGAGGAAATGTTCAGATTAGAGACACTAACATTGAGAGACTGATCGACACTCAGTGTCCTGATCAAATCACCCTGATATTATGATGTAAACTACAAAATGATATCTGCTGAAAAAAAACCATGTTTCCACAGAGTCCAGCACTAAACACCAAACATCACTGCTTTAAGTCACCAGTAGTTTGCTGCTAATGTTTATATTACAAACTTTTCCAACAATAAGAATAAACATCTGGGAATAAAACATACCGGAAAGATTAAATATCTGAAGGTTGAGGTTTCTTCAGCAGCTCCGTTTTGGATCTTTTAGATCACTGATCTGCACAGAACTCTGTAAAAACTCTGTTCCTTCACCTTTCCTCTTCTTCAGCTTGGAGATGTTTGTGATGCAGACTGCTTTCCATACTGTTTTAACTTCTCCTCAGACTCCAGACTGCTTATATAAACTCAACCAATGCTGAAGCCCAGAATTCTGTAATTCAGTTCCATGTGTCAGTCATCAGACCAACGTTCAGCACAGTATTATTAATATCTACTCTACATGTACAGTCATCATTATACAATTATTTCATTCTGATGGACCTTTAAAAGAACTACAGTATTGTAATGATCATTAAAGATTTACATGATGCCTTAAAGGCTAGAAACAGGTCACGGCTCGATTCTTACACACCCTACAGTGTTATGAGAAGTACCTTGTGTCTATTTGAATACATTTCCTTGGTAAATGAACAGTAGCACTGTTCTCCAGTGTTGGACTTCTGTGTACAACAAGCTTTACAAGTGACACACCCTAGAAATTTTATTAACATGTTGTCTATATCTGATGCAGAGATGCTTAATAATGCGTTCATGACCTTCAGACTGGTCTATTGTAATGCATTACTAGGTGGTTGTCCTGGTTCGCTAATAAAAAAGCTACAGTTTGCCCAGAATGCAGCAGCCAGAGTTCTCACAAGGTCCCACCTCATGAAGATTATGGACCTTTAAAGAAGTAGATACCGACCCCGCAAACTTCCCGAACCACCTAGAGACCTACCAGTGCCATTTGAAGTGAGTTTGGACATTTGACCTCTTTGAGTGTTTAAAGGCTCTGGCATGGAGAAGCTGTTGTTGGATCTATGATGATCTCAGATGTTTCTGGTTCCACAGAACTTGCTTTTGAGTCTGGTTCCTCTCAAGGTTTCTTCCTCATAACATCTAAGGGAGTTTTTCCTTCACCACAGTCTCCATGGCTGCTCTTTAGCGATAAATACAAACCATTCACCTTCACTGTTAAATTCTGTAAAGCTGCTTTAAGACACTGTCGGTGTGAAAGCGCTCTAGAAATAAACTTAAACTTGTCTTGACACTCAACAACTACACAAACAAAGAGTCCTGATATTCATTGGAAATAAAGGTCCAAATGTCACAGAAAACACCTCGTAACACAACTGAGGGTAAAACAAGAAATTATAGTCAGGGAAAGTAAACACCATGAACAATACCATAAAACCACCATTATGTTCATCTCACCAACATCAGAGTTCCTATCAAGTCAAGTCCATAATCAGCAGCTCCTGGCGAAGCTTCAGAAGTCCAGCAGTCAGAGTGTAAATACTAAAGACTGGAGTCAGCATTTCTGCAGCTCAGCTACTGTAGATGTTCCTCACATGCTATTGATTATTCTGCTGAATAACAATTTAAATCACATTTCTCAATTCTGTTTAAAGTGATGGTGTTTTATGAGGACAAATTATTCAGGATGAATATAACTGATTTAATAAACATATCGAATGAAGACCACAATAAACTTAATCCTGTACTGACTATTAAATCGAATCTCACAAGTTTACTTTATTTGTAATTGTTTAATGATGTACTATATTGTGTATGGTTATAGCGCCTGTAGGTACAGATGTTTATATAAAAACAAGTATTGACAGCATAAAGTTTACAATAACTGATCACTTTATTAGGAACACATGTGCACCTAAACATTCTCACAATTATCTCATCTGCCTTTAGTGCAATGCAGGAAATCATACAACAAGCCAGAAGCTTCCGGAAACATGAATTCAATCCATGGACCCAACCTGCTTTTTATCAACAGTCCAAGAATGTTTCCTTGCACACATTGTCCTGTTCATACTTCATGTACCAATTCATGCTCTTATTCATGTACTATCTTCTAATTGCTACATCCAGCAGGATAATTCACCAAGTCTCAAAGCAAAAGTCATCAAAAACTGGTTTTATGAACATGACAATGAGTTCAGTGAATCTGAATCTGAAGAACAGCTGAAATATCAGCAGGAACTGCATGATGCAATCATGTTCTCACTCTGGATAAGAGCTTCTGCTAAGTGTAAAGGTTCTCAAGGATGAGAATCTTGAAGCACAGTTTTCAGCATCTTGTTGAATCCATGCTACAAAGAATTATTGCTGTTCTGAGAATAAAGTGTGACAGGTTTAGTACTTTGAATGGATGTTTGTGGACACGCCCATTGTCATGGAGTTGTGTTGTCATTGCACACACCTGTGTGTCTCAGAGACTGAAACATGTCTGGTCTTTGTGGCTTTAAAGAAAAACACGCCTAAGTGTTGCGTGGTGAATCTGTTGACACGTGTTTTTGTGCTGGGGCAGTAATAATCTTTAACAGTTTAACATGTTTGTTAATAGGGGTTTGTGTGTGTGTGTGTGTGTGTGTGTGTGTGTGTGTGTGTGTGTGTGTGTGTGAAAGGTGAGCACAACTTGTATGAAGTCTTCTGTAGTGTAAGAATTTCAATTAGGAAGTAAGAAGTTTTCAGAGGAGTTTTAAAGGAAATGATTAAAGTTACATTCTTTATTTGTGGCCTTGTTACATTTGTATTGCAGGTGTGTCCTGAGATCTCTAACTGCTGTTCCCTCTACATATTTTATACCGTTATTTTACTGTACTGGTGTTTTTTTGGTTGACTGTTTTAGGCGCTGGTGTTTTGAGATGAACCTGCTCCGTCAATCGGTTTGATCCATTGGGCAGGAGTATCAGATATGTCTGTTTGTGTTACTGTTACTTTTTTATATAAAAAAATACTATTAATAATGACGTAAAAACTTTTTCTTAACTGGGTATTAAACTGATAAACTGTTCTATATGTTTGTTTTTAGAATGTTTTAAAATAAATTTGTATTGTTTTTGAAAAGTCATTAATTTACATTAAAATTTTCTTTTCCATTCAAATGCCTTTGTCTTTAAACAATATGAACAAAACAGTAGTAGCATGAACACATAAATATTTAACTTGGTGAAGAAAAAAACACTTGACATGCAGCCAAGTCAAAAACATTTCTGAGAAAGTAAATGTTCTCAAAGGGTTTCTCGGGTCTAATATTGGGCTAATGCTAATACCTTTTTTGTGTACCAGACTTTTATGCTTGTGACCACTACTGTGTCTGGTATCCATGCCTGTTCTTCAGACAGAGGAACCACTGGAGATTCAGAGGCTGCAGTGTGTCAGCAGCTCACAGGGTGAAATGCTAGTGGCGTATCCTTGCATAAGTCAAGGGGCACCAAACCGCTAAAACCAACCTCCTGCAAACTCTATTCACTATGCCTGCCTGCCATCCCAAACCATCCACAATGCCCCTTCCAGAGAAATTGGTTGGTGCTGCCGAGGTTTTCTTCATCAATGCGACATCTATTGCACACACCAAGTGGAGTTTTAACTGATTTTATGAAGTGAGCACTGCTTCTGACACTGCTACTCGAAAAACCTGAGCTCAAAAGATTTTATATTCTTACTCAATCCTCTATAAAATGACCTTTGAGAGAGGAGTCTAGTTTACCAAACTGCTCTTTTAATCATCTGAGTCTGGTACCAAGTTTTCTTGCTCATGTAATCTCAGTCTCCATCACACTGATATTTATTTCTACAGCATTTACGAGTTAATAAGTAAAATCAGAGAGCAGTGTAGAGGAAGTGAGATTTCCATGGTCACGGCCGAGTGATTCTGTTTCTCCCAGAATAGAGCAGAACTTTCACCAGATGTTCAACTTCCTTCAGCCAAACTCAGTGAAGCACAACACACAGCACTGAATCTCCAGCTAAACACACTCTCTCATCACACTGATAATGACTATTAACTCGAATAAAAGAACACACAATGTCCAAAATGAAGCTTTATTTCAGCAGAGCAAAACTACAGGAAGAGCAACAGGACAGTGAAGAGAGGAAAGACAGAAATGTCAGCATTGTGTAGAATTGAAACTCGATTGTAGATGGATGTGTGAGCAGCTCAGTGTTCAATTCTATCTTGGAGCTGTTGGTCTTAACACTGGCTCTTTCTGAACGTGAGCGGATGATGGACACCACCATGGGAGACGGTACAGACAAACTCCTCCCCCTTTTCCCAGAGTTCTTTGCTGAGGGTCAGGGTGCTGCTGCGTGTGTAACCGTCCTTCTTGTGTTCTTCTGGGCTGGTCAGAACCCCGTCCTTTACCTCTGAGCCGTCCACCGTCCAGCTCACCAGCGCCCCCTGTGGAGAGTAGGCAGACAGCAGGCAGAGCAGCGAGGCCGATCTGTCAGACGGCTGCAGAGTGGAGGGAGGGAGCAGAGACACGGAGGGCTTCACCGTGGGACCGGCTGGAGACCACAAACACACAATAAACACACATTTGCACACAGTTACACAACATTTACTCATTACTGCTTATTCACATTACTGCAGTTCAGTAGAACTTCTCAGCAGGAGAACATTTACTCATTACTGCTTATTCAGAGTTCAGACTGGAACCATTAATGTGTGTTCAGTAATCAGTGCAGTGATCCACACTGTTCTCACATCACTGCAGTTCAGTAGAAACATCTGGAAACTTCTACGACCTTCAGCAGCATCTCTAAACTCTACCTATAGACATGAATACAGTTCCTAACTCTAAATGAACAGAGACACATGGGGGAACTACAAGTTAGGAGCAGCTTTAGTGAAGAAACATCAGTCCATTTGGTTTAAATTTCACTAAGAAACAAAGAGAACTTGTGGAAGCCATCAGCTTTAACTCCACACCATAATCCATCTTCTATCTGATTTAGTCTTCACCCAGTTCTATTCAGTAACTGCACCCAATAGTCCCACTGTATTCCAACACTCAAACACTCAGTGAGTTTATTCTGTAAATGTTCTGAACTCCAGTAGAGACAAAACTGGAAACTCTGCAGCAGCACTTCATTAAAATTAATCACTAAATACTGAAATCAAAGTGACTTTAAAAAGCAGAAACAACTGGATTTATTCTGTCAATTTTATTAAATATAATCAGCAAAAGGAACAAACAAATAAAAAATATATATTTTGCTATTTAAGATACAATTTATTACACAAAATGTTATAAAATGAATAATAAAAATAAGTAAAAAAATTTTTGTGAATATAAATAAATTTGTCACTTACTTTTTACAATCAGTTTGGTTCCTCCACCGAAAGTGTACCACAGTGATACATTCTAATGAAACTTTCATACAAAAACCTCTGTTACACTACAGTGACCACACACACACACACACACACACACACACACACACACACACACACACACACACACACACACACACACACACACACACACACACACACACACACACACATTAGCAGCTCATGCTTCAGTGATCTGAGTGTCTTTATAACACTTCATGACTAAGTGCTGCTGCTCAGCAACTTCACCCACAACAACCATGAGTTTGATCATTATCCACATCATTGTTAATGTAGGGAACACATTTTTTCTTCTTTTTCAGGCTGTCCCTGCCGAGAGTGACGTGGGAGGAACCGCTGGAATGCCACTGACTGTTTCTTGGCCCCCTCAAAACCTGTCAGCGACCGTATTCACTGAGTCGCTGAATTGGCCAGTGAGCCCTAGAGGGGCATCCAGCAAAATGGCCTATCCGTGTCATACAGTTCTGAGAGATCTCAAAACTCTGGACTTCTAGTAGTTCCTAAAATAGCAAAGTCCACTAAAGGTGGTAGAGCATTTTCACATTTAGCTTCTAAACTCTGGAATAGTCTTCCTGACAGTGTTCGGGGCTTATACAGTCTTATACAGTCTTTAACCATAAAGACTGTATAAGACTGCAGAAAGAACATCACTTATAATCTTATACTCCAGTACTTATGTTAGTGCTCACTCTCCAGTGTTCTATATTGCTGAAAGATTTATGATGAAACTCTTGATGTCACCCATATGAGGATGGGTTCCCCTTTTGAGTCTGGTTCCTCTCAAGGTTTCTTCCTCATAACATCTAAGGGCATTTTTCCTTGCCACAGTCGCCACGGCTGCTCATCAGGGATAAATGCACACCATTCACCTTAACTGTTGATTTGTGTAAAGCTGCTTTGAGACAATGTCTGTTGTGAAAAGCGCTATACAAATAAATAAACTTGACTTGACTTGAGAGGGTGAGCTATAGGTGCCTTTTAGCAGATACAAAGGCAGCCATAGCCCAGTCTATTTAGTGGCCCTCAGAGCTAGGTCCACCGCACCGTGGAGCTTCTAGACCTCCTGGCCACCAGAGACGCCCCCCATGTCCAGTTCTCGCAGCAGATCAGCCTGATAGGCCTACAACACTGCCATGTTGTGGTCCTTTGCCCAGGACCTGGACACCACAGTTTGCAGCTCTGGAAAGAAATTTAACCCCTGTCACGGAGGTTGTGATGTAGGATGCAAAAGGCACACATCAAGCTGGCTGGACGAGCAAGCTTTCTGCCGATTGGCCGGCCAGTCTATATCTAGTTTGGCTACAGCCAAAGTCACCAACTTCAATACCTCCTTGTAATAGATGAGTTTGCAGAACATACCACCCAAACCCATCTCCAGAACCTCTGCCAGGTCAATCTGTGACCCCCAGGAACTAGCACATCCCTTCAACACCTCAGCAAAAGTACTTATAGTTATATAAAATCCACACTATATATATACACCCATATTCAGTTATATATACATATTACTACACCTTCTGTATAACCTCATACCCTTATTTATTACACTGCCACTTGTAAATAAGCTATCTATGCACTTCTGGTTAGATGCTAACTGCATTTCATTGGCTCTGTACATGTTCCCTGCACAATGACAATAAAGTTGAATCTAATCTAATCTAATCTAATCTAAAAAGCGGGGCCAGAACCACTAAGGGCGGGGGCATCCTCTTCAAAGAGTTCCCACCGGGAGTGGAGCGTTTACATAGACATCTGCTCAGCCAGCTCCAGAGAGGGGGGAGTGAGCAGAGACACTGAGGGCTTCACTGTGGGACCAGCGGGAGACCACAAACACACATTGTGCCACATTGTAGTTGGAACACCTAGAAACTTATTTCAATTTCAGCAGCATCTATACATTCTCACAGATTGTGAGAGAGAGAGAATTTTGGATGGTGTGGAGGTGGTGAAGCAGGAAGTGGATAAGATTAGTAAGAAGGAAGTGAGAGCAGCGATTAAGAGGATGAAGATTGAAAATTAGTTTGGACCAAATGACATAGAAACGTAGAAACACGTAGAAATATGGAGATGTTTAGGAGAGATGCAGTGGAGTTTTTAACCAGATTGTTTAACAGGATTCTGGAAGGTGGGAGGATGCCTGAGGAATGGAGAAGGAGTGTGCTGGAACTGATCTTTAAGAATAAGGGAGATGTGCAGACCTGCAGTAACTACAGGGGAATAAAGTTGATCAGTCACCATGAAGTTATGGGAAAGAGTAGTGGAAGCCAGGCTGAGTGAAGAGGTGACCATCTGTGAGCAATAGTATGGTTTTATGCTGAGGAAGAGCACCACAGATGCATTATTTGCTTTGAGAATGTTGATGGAGAAGTATAGAGAAGGTCAGAAGGAGTTGCATTGTGTGTTTGTGGATTTAGAGAAAGCGTACGACAGGGTGGAGAGAGGAGTTGTGGTATTGTATGAGGAAGTCAGGTGTGTCAGAGAAGTATGTGAGGGTGGTGCAGGACATGTATGAGGACAGTGTGACAGCAGTGAAGTGTGCAGTAGGAACGACAGACTGGTTCAGGGTGGAGGTTGGACTGCATCAAGGATCGGCTCTGAGCCCTTTCCTGTTTGCAGTGGTGATGGACAGGTTGAAGGACGAGGTCAGACAGGAGTCTCCATGGACTATAATGTTTGCGGATTATATTGTGATTTGTGGTGAGAGTAGTGAGCAGGTGGAAGACAGAGTACATGTGTGTGAATGAGAGGGAGGGCAGTGGAGGGTGCGGTTGCAGGGAGAAGAGGTGGAGAAGGTGGAGGAGTTCAGGTACCTGGGGTCAACAGTGTAAAGTAATGGAGAGTGTGTTAGAGAAGTGAAGAAAAGAGTGCAGGCAGGGTGGAGTGGGTGGAGAAGAGTGATAGCAGGAGTGATTTGTGATAGAAGAGTATCTGTGAGAGTGAAAGGGAAAGTTTATAGGACTGTGGTGAGACCTGAGATTAGAGACAGTGGCATTAACAGGAAAACGGACAGGAGGTGGAGCTGGAGTTAAAGATTTTGCATGTGCAGGTGAAGACGAGGGTGTATATGATATATACATGGTGTATGTCAGTATAGGAATGCTGAGGATGGAGCCACCGGGCAGGAGGAGAAGAGGAAGGCCAAGGAGGAGCTTTATGGATGTGGCGAGGGAAAAAATGCCGGTGGTTGGTTTGAAAGAGGCAGATGTGGAAGACAGAGTGATATGGAGATGGATGGAGCTCAGAGGCATGTGAATCTTTATTCAGAAAAAAATAAAAAAACTATTTTTTTTTTTGAGAAATTAACTACAAAAATAAGGAACACAAAGTAATGCTGGTGGGTAAAGACTCCACAAATCCAAATTTTCGCTCTGGAAAGAATTAAGAGACTGCTGCAAAGTTTTTCTGGTTTTACTTTACTTGTCTGTTTGTGTAATTTAAATGTTTGTTTTATTTTATATACTACTGACAACATTAATCCCAAATTCCAAATAAACATAGTCATTTAGAGCATTTATTTGCAGAAAGTGACAGAAGGTTGGGGATTTAAACCCCAGTATCAACAAGCTGTTACTCTACAACCCCTGAGCAAGACCTCTTCAACCTCCTTCACCCTCTGTACACCAGGGGCGCTGTGTCATGGCTCACCCTGCACTCTGAGCCCACATTCTGAACAAGCTGGGATATGTGAAGAAAATCATTTCGCTGTGCTATAATGCATATGTGACAAATAAAAGCTATTTTATTCTATTCAATTCTATTCTATTCAAATGAAGATCTGGAACTTGAACATGGCCCATTATAACAAAATGCTATTGAAATGAATGAGACATGATTTCTTAGAAAAACAGCTGCTATGAATTCTAATAAACATTTTTGTCCCAGTTTAACAGGATGTGGTTTTGTAGAAGCAGCACTAAATAAGGTCATATGGTTGTTTCGCCAGTGTTCAGTGTCATGTGATGTTTTACTTTCGGGTGACATTTTTATGTGATGGTACACATATTAAAAAACACAGACTCAGCATATAGTACATACCTGATAAATGACTGATCATTCTACACAGATGGTAGCCTTTATCTTAAAACATTTACATTTACATTTACATTTGTGGCATGTAGCAGACGCCCTTATCCAGAGCGACGTACAAAAGTGCTTTGAGTTTCTAGTAATGAATAAATCTACACTGTACACAAGATTACACACTTAATATAAATATAACTCATGAATTCTACAAACTTGGAATGTGGTAATTTAAGTGTTTCAGGAAGATGAAGGTCTTCAGTCGTAACTTGAAGATAATCAGGGACTCTGACGCTGTACGGACATCTAGGGGAAGTTCATTCCACCACCTCGGTGCCAGAACAGAGACGAGCCTTGAAGTGTACCTACCTCTCATTCTGAGAGAAGGTGGTACCAGTGGAGCAGTGCTGGAGGATCTCAGACAGCGTGGTAAAAATGAATTGAATTGAATTGAATTGAATCTGATACGTGCAGCTACTGGAAGCCAGTGAAGGGAGCGCAGCAGTGGAGTGGTGTGGGAGAACTTGAGCCGGTTGAACACAAGTCACACAGCTGCATTTTGGATTATTTGCAGTGGACGAATAGCGTTCAGGGGAAGATCTGCCAGCAGAGATTTGCAGTAGTCAAGTCTTGAAATGACAAGAGACTGAACAAGCACCTGGGCAGCCTGTGTGGACAGAAATGGTCGAATCCTTCGGATGTTGTAGAGAAGAAATCTACAAGAACGAGACACATTAGCGACATGTGGGAAGAAGGACAGTTTATTGTCCATAGTTACCCCAAGGTTACGAGCAGTGGCTAAAGGGGAGAGCAGAGAGTCATGAAGTGTTATTTGGAGATCTTGACCTGGAGATGAATCACCTGGGATGACCAGCAGTTCGGTTTTGCTGGGGTTGAGTTTTAGTTGGTGAGCACTCATCCATGAAGATATGTCTGACAAGCATGCTGAGATCCGAGCGGAAGCTGTGGTATCTGATGGAGGGAAAGAAAAGATTAGTTGAGTGTCACTCACACACACACACACACACACACACACACACACACACACACACACACACAACCATGTGAATATCAACTTTAATTTGTTCATGTGTAAATTAAGTTATATATAAATACACCTGATACACTTCCGTAAAGAAAAACAAATTCTAGAGACACAAAAGGAAAAGATCATGTGGGTGAGGTCATTTCCTCCTATAGCATTACTGTATATACATTGAGATCTGCAGGTGTACTCTGTCTTAGAAGCCACAAGGGAGGTGGTAGCTCAGTGGTTAAGGCTGTAACACTTCAGATGAGAAGGTTATTGGTTTAAATTCCAGCACCACCAAGCTGCCAATGCTGGGCCCTTGAGCAAGGCCCTTAACCCTCAAAAGCTCAGTTGTATTAATGTGATAATTTTAACTCACTCTGGAAATGCCAGAAATGTAAATGTACTTAGAAGCTGACACACAAACATTTCCCTATTGAATGCTCACTTGTTCCAAAGAAAACCTGATGCTAAATAAGCAAATGTATCTCCTGATCTAATTGATCTTCTAAATAGTCTCACTCCTGCAGGTCTATGCACTCCACCTTCAAGGAAGCTTAGTGTCCCAAAGGTAACTTAATTGACCAGGCCATGGCAAACAATATTGACCTGCCCCTCGAGTGACTCCAAGTTCCATGTCCCATAAACACAGTAGATGGCGCTTTTATCAGGGAAGAGAAAATCAAATCACTCTCTTAACAGATCAAAGTACTCTATCATGAGCACATTACTATTCTACTTAACATGTTTCCCAAACATTCTATCATTCTTTCCTGCCTGAGATATTATGATCCTGTCATATTATGGTCTGGCAGGGTAGGAAGTTATTGGCTCTAAGTCTAGCAACTAAAAACATACAAAACCCCAGTAAATTCCTGTGCAACAGCATTACCTCCAGAGTACAAAGACCTCCACAACGCCTTTTCCAAAACCAAAGCATGTGACCTTCTACCCCACAGACCTTACCATTGTGCAATCAATCTGTTGCCTGGAACAACACCACCTCATGGATGCATCTACCCATTACCTAGAGCAAAACACAATAAGCCCTAGATAAAGGATGCATATGAGTGTCAACATCACCATCCTATGTGGGGTTTTACTTTGTGAAAAAGAAATGAGGTGATCTTTCACCTTATATAAATTACTTGGACCTCAACACCTGTTTGGTAAAGTATAACTATCCCCTGTCTATAGTTCTCTTAGCACTCCAACAATTACATTAAGCCAAGACATTTACCAAACCAGACCTACATAGTGCATAAAACCTTGTGTGGATGAAAGATTAATGAAAGACAGGGGATGCTGCATAGACTCTCTAACACCCCCTCAGTCTTTCAGTGTTTCATCAATGTTGTGCAAAGAGATATGATAAGGAAACTCCTAATTGCATATATTAATGACATCATCAATCAATGCTTCATCTATGCCCCTCATACACATCATGTTTGTCAAGTCATCCAGTAGTTACTGAAGCATTAAAACAAAGTGTGTTTCATGTCAAGTCTGTTGCATTCCTGTGGTATTTCTGCAGTCATTATGGAGTAACCATGGACCTAG
>NC_139580.1:1063634-1076134 GCF_946808225.1 Silurus aristotelis
TGATACATTTCATAAATGTTATTCCTCAGTATCTCATCTCACTCATCATCTCACATCTTCTCCCGCTTATCCGGGGCCGGGTCGCGGGGGCAGCAGTCTAAGCAGAGATGCCCAGACTTCCCTCTCCCTAGACACTTCTTCCAGCTCTTCTGGGGGGACACCGAGGCGTTCCCAGGCCAGCCGGGAGACATAGTCTCTCCAGCGTGTCCAAGGTCTTCCCCGGGGTCTCCTCCCAGTGGGACACGCCTGGAACACCTTCCCGGGAATGCGTCCAGGAGGCATCCGGAACAGATGCCTGAGCCACCTCAGCTGACCCCTCTCGATGTGGAGGAGCAGCGGCTCTACTCTGAGCTCCTCCCGAGTGACCGAGCTTCTCACCCTATCTCTAAGGGATCGCCCAGCCACCCTGCGGAGAAAGCTCATTTCGGCCGCCTGTATCCGGAATCTTGACCTTTCGGTCATGACCCAGAGCTCATGACCATAGGTGAGAGTAGGAACGTAGATTGACCGGTAAATCGAGAGTTACGCCTTGCGGCTCAGCTCTTTCTTCACCACGACAGACTGGTACATCGACCGCATTACTGCAGAAGCTGCACCGATCCGTCTGTCAAACTCCCGTTCCATCCTTCCCTCACTCGTGATCAAAACCCCAAGATACTTAAACTCCTCCACTTGAGGCAGGAACTCTCCATTAACCTGAAGTGGGCAAGCCACCCTTTTCCGACTGAGGACCATGGCGTCGGATTTGGAGGTGCTGATTCTCATCCCAGCCGCTTCAGCCGATTATTCCTCAGTATTTTTTTGTTAATTTCTATTTGTGTTTACAGTGTTAATGATGCGTGTGCTTCTGGCTCTGCTGCTGTCTGGGGTTTGCTGTGATGTGAAACTGGACGACTCTTGGTGGTCCTGGAAATCGGAATTCAGTAAAAACTACAAGGATGTGGTGAGAACACAAATGATATATTAATTCCATGTCATGAGCAAACTAATGTAAAAAAAAAAAAAATCTTAAATTAAAAGCTATAAAAGGATATGATAATAATAAATAAAATCTTCTTCTTCTTCTTCTTTCGGCTGCTCCCATTAGGGGTCGCCACAGCGGATCATCCGTCTCCATACCACCCTGTCCTCTACATCTGCCTCTTTTACACCAACTACCTGCATGTCTTCCCTCACCACATCCATGAACCTCCTCCTTGGCCTTCCTCTTTTCCTCCTACCTGGTGGCTCCATCTTCAGCATTTTTCTACCAATATAATTCATGTCCCTTCTCTGCACATGTCCAAACCATCTCAATCTCGCCTCCCTCACCTTGTCACCACAACATCCTACATGTGCTGTCCCTCTAATAAACTCATTTCTAATCTTGTCCATCCTCGTCACTCCCAACGAAAACCTCAACATCTTCAGCTCTGCTACCTCCAGCTCCACCTCCTGTCTTTTACTCAATGCCACTGTCTCTAATCCATACAACATCGCAGGTCTCACCACAGTCCTATAAACTTTCCCTTTCATTCTTGCAGATACTCTTCTATCACAAATCACTCCTGTCACTCTTCTCCACCCACTCCACCCTGCCTGCACTCTTTTCTTTACTTCCCTAACACACTCTCCATTACTTTGCACTGTTGACCCCAGGTACCTGAACTCCTCCACCTTCTTCACCTCTTCACCCTGCAACCGCATCACTCCACTGCCCTCCCTCTCATTCACACACATGTACTCTGTCTTACTCCTACTGACTTTCATTCCCCTTCTCTCCAGCGCATATCTCCACCTCTCCAGGCTCTTCTCAACCTGCTCTCTACTCTCACCACAAATCACAATATCATCTGCAAACATCATAGTCCAGGGAGACTCCTGTCTGACCTCGTCCGTCAACCTGTCCATCACCACTGCAAACAGGAAAGGGCTCAGGGCCGATCCTTGATGTAGTCCAACCTTCACCCCGAACCAGTCTGTCGTACCTCCTGCACACTTTACTGCCGTCACACTGTCCTCATACATGTCCTGCACCACCCTCAAATACTTCTCTGACACACCTGACTTCCTCATACAATACCACAACTCCTCTCTCGGCACCCTGTCGTACGCTTTCTCTAAATCCACAAATACACAATGCAGCTCCTTCTGTCCTTCTCTATACTTCTCCATCAACATCCTCAAAGCAAATAAGGCATCTGTGGTGCTCTTCCTCGGCATGAAACCATACTGTTGCTCACAGATGGTCACCTCTTCTCTCAGCCTGGCTTCCACTACTCTTTCCCATAACTTCATGGTGTGACTGATCAACTTAATTCCCCTGTAGTTACTGCAGGTTTGCACATCTCCCTTATGCTTAAAGATCGGTACCAGCACACTCCTTCTCCATTCCTCAGGCATCCTCTCCCCTTCCAGAATCCTGTTAAACAATCTGGTTAAAAACTCCACTGCCATCTCTCCTAAACATCTCCATGCTTCTACCGGTATGTCATCTGGTCCAACCGACTTTCCATTCTTCATCCTCTTAATCGCTGCTCTCACTTCCTCCTTACTAATCCTATCTACATCCTGCTTCACCAACTCCACATCCTCCAACCTTCTCTCTCTCTGATTTTCCTCATTCATCAGCTGCTCAAAATACTCCCTCCATCTTCTCAACACACTCTCCTCACTAGTCAACACATTTCCCTCTCCATCCTTTATTGCTCTAACTTGCAGTACATCCTTCCCAGCTCGGTCCCTCTGCTTGGCCAATCGGTATAAATCCTTTTCTCCTTCCTTAGTGTCCAACCTCTTATACAGTTCCTCATATGCCTTTTCCTTGGCTTTCGCCACATCCCTTTTAACCTGCTGCCGCATCTCCTTGTACTCCTGCCTACTTTTCTCATCACTCTGTCGATCCCACTTCTGTTTTGCCAATCTCTTTCCCCTAATGCTCTCCTGCACTTCCTCATTCCACCACCACGTCTCCTTGTCTTGCTTTCTATTTCCAGATGTCACACCAAGTACTTTTCTAGCTGCCTCCCTCATCACTCCTGCAGTAGTTGCCCAATCATCCGGCACCTCTTCACCACCACCAAGCCCCTGTCTGACCTCTTCCCTGAACCTCACACTACACTCTTCCTCCTTCAGTTTCCACCATCTTATTCTTCTTTCAAACCTTACTTTCCTCCTCTTCTTCTTCGCCTCCAAAACCATCCTACAGACCACCATTCGATGCTGTCTAGCTACACTGTCCCCCGCCAACACCTTACAGTCTCCAATCTCCTTCAGGTTGCATCTCCTACACAGAAGATAATCCACCTGTGTGCACCTTCCTCCACTCTTATACGTCACCCTATGATCCTCCTTCTTCTTAAAATACGTGTTCACCACTGCCATTTCCATCCTTTTAGCAAAATCTACCACCATCTGCCCTTCCACATTCCTCTCCTTAAAACCATACCTACCCATCACCTCCTCATCACCTCTGTTCCCTTCACCTACATGCCCATTAAAGTCTGCCCCAATCACCAATCGTTCTTTCCTAGGTACACCATCTACCACTTCATCTAATTCACTCCAGAATCTTTCCTTCTCCTCCATCTCACAGCCAACTTGTGGAGCATAGGCACTGATGACATTTATCATCATCCCTTCAACTTCCACCTTCACGATCATCACCCTATCAGAAACTCTCTTCACCTCCACTACACTCTTACTGTACTCTTCCTTCAGAATCACCCCTACACCATTTCTCTTCCCATCCACACCATGATAAAACAGTTTAAACCCACCTCCAATGTTCCTGGCCTTACTCCCTTTCCACTTGGTCTCCTGAACACACAACACATCTACCTTTCTCCTCTCCATCATATCAGCTATCTCTCTCCCTTTACCCGTCATAGTACCAACATTTAAAGTACCAACCCGAACCTCTACTCTCCTACACTGCTCCTTTTTCTGCCGTCTCTGTAGACGCCTTCCTCCTCTCCTTCTCCTCCTTCGGCCAACAGTAGCCCAATTTCCACCGGTACCCTGTCGGCTAACGATACCTGTGGCGGTCGTTGTTAACCCGGGCCTCGACCGATCCGGTATGAAATTCTCATTTGTGATCCGCATATTTGATTTGGCACATGTTTTACGCTGGATGCCCTTTCTAACGCAACCCTCCCCATTTACCCGGGCTTGGGACCGGCACTAAGAGTACACTGGCTTGTGCCCCCCTAATGGCTGGGTTATGATAATAATAAATAAAATAATACATTTGCATAAGCTTTTAATGTCCTTATGTATTAATTTGCCAGAAACTTTTAGCAACAGGAAATGTTAACTCCAGAATATGAGTTCCTAACTTGATTAAATAAACGTAGTTTTCCCTTTGATTCACATTCAAATCATGTGGTTTAACAGTCCAACCTTGGGGCTGCATCATCAGCTAGTTTGCCTTTGGCCACCAGGGGGGCGACACAGGATCACATGTATCCCACATGTGTATCGAAGTAACTAATTAGAATAGTTTTCTATGTTCAATGGTTTTCTGGGTTTGTTTTTGTGTGTCAGCATGAGGAAGCATACAGAAGATCAGTTTGGGAGCTGAATGATTTAACCGTGATGAAGCACAATAAAGAAGCTGATGCAGGACTTCACACCTTTACCACTGGCCTCAATCACCTTTCAGACATGGTATGATCCAGTGTGATTCAGGGTTTCTGTATGATGTTCATGGTGCTACTGTACATGTTTGAGGAAAATATTCTCTCTTTATATTTCATCGTTGTCTGTGTGTTTATGTAGACAGCAGAAGAGTCCAATGCTAGGCTGAATGGTCTGAGGATGGGGGATTTTTCTCCTCAGGATGATAATCATGATGACAATTTAATCTTTCGGAGTTATTTCCCTCTTCCTCCCAGTGTGAACTGGACTGAGGATGTATTTGTCACTCCTGTTCAGAACCAGGTATCATCTTCAACAATCACGCTAACAAATACATGTGCTCTTCTGTTTTGTGAAGGAACATTTGTGTGTGTGTGTGTGTGTGTGTGTGTGTGTGTGTGTGTGTGTGTATGTGTGTATGTGTGTGTGTGTTTGGTGTGTGTATATGAGAGACCTGTTTTTGACCAGCCAGTATTGAAGCCCTTCTTCTTATCCATATTTCTCTATTTCTCTCCCTCTCTATTTCTCTATTTCTCTCCCTCTCTATTTCTCTCTCTCTATTTCTCTCTCTCTTTCTTTCTCTCTCTCTCTCTCTCTCTCTCTCTCTCTCTCTCTCTCTCTCTCTCTCTCTCTCCTAGTTGGAGTGATAAATGGGGAGAAGGAGGATATATGCGAATCCTGCGAAACAAGAATCAGTGTGGAATTGGCATCTATAGTGTCGTCCCCATCATCTGAACTCATTCATCACAAATCACTTTTATTTTCATTTTAACTTTAATACTAACTCATATTTTTTGTAATTTTTTTTAGTTTATGCTGGTTTGTAGATTAGTATTTGGTGGTCATAATGAAAAAGCATCTCTGTTTTTGAATGAATTAAACCCACCATAGGTGATTATATTATTGTATCACATGTAACCCTTTTTTAAATATATATAATAAAAAAAATCTATTAAAATCATCTGGATTCTTATCATGTCTTAGGGTATATAAATACAATATATATATATATATATAAATACAACCTCAAATAAGCAACAAACCCTGATATATAACTTGAAGTAATGATGTTCTGTAGGACTTTATCAGTTGCCTTTCGGGAACTCGAGCAGCGTTGAAACGCTTTGGGAACGCCTCGCCTTTTTTCCCAACCTGCACACCGAGGTTCCCAGGCCCTGAGAGACCCCATATGTGTCCCGTACCTTTTCCCCGCACTCGCTATACACGAATATAGTTGGGTTTAAGGAGTACGGCTATGGAGAGAGGCCCAAGGTTGAAGAGCTACGTAGCCATATCCTGGGCCATTTAAATTGGAGAGCAGATGGAGGTGATGGAGCAGATATGGCAGAGATATTACAGAGCCCAGGTGGATCTGTTTGCGGATCAGGAGACTTTGCGCTGTCCCCTCTCTCTCTCTCTCTCTCTCTCTCTCTCTCTCTCTCTCTCTCTCTCACCCAGCCCCACTGGGGCTGGACGCCATGGAGCAGATGTGGCCAAGGCCACGTCTGTACGCCTGTCCCCCTATCGTGCTGCTCCCAGGAGTTCTGGAAAAAATCCGCCAGGAAGGAGCCCATCTCCACCTGCTGTCCCTTACTCGAGGGACCTCCTTGGGAAATTCCTCCCAGGAGGGATCTCCTCTCACAGGCAGGGGGACCATTCTCCATTCCAGAGCTCCCTCCACGAGGAGTTTGTATGCCGCTAGATGGCATCTGTTCACCACGTGGTGTCAGCACCACCAGTTGGACCCAGTCAACTGCCCTGTTGGTTCAGTTCTGGAGTTTTTGCAGAAACAGTTTGCCACAGGATTGGCTCTTTCAACCCTAAAGGTTTACATGTCCGCTATCACGGCTTATTGTACCCTGCCTGCATTTCCTACGCAACACCCAGAGGCTGAGGCCCGGGATACGACCCACAGTGCCTGTGTGGGACCTGGCCGGTTGTGATGGCGGCTCTTTTAGAGCCCCCTTCGAGCTCTTGGCCCCTCTGTACTTTTTCAGCCTTTCTGTTGTAGATTTGCTGATATGTTGATCAATGAGCTCATTGTCCTGTTCCATGACACTGTTTTGGCCTCACATATAACTTCATAATAATTTGGTAAACAGAGAAGTTCATGGCAGAATCATTGACATTATTATTATTATTATCTAAACATTTTTGGTCAAACAGTGTATATTATTTATTATGTAAAGAAATTTGTAATAATTAGAGCATTGTGTTTAGAGCGAGCTGTAAAATCATTAAGATGTATTTAATAATAATTAATCGAGGTCGACACAATCCCAGCTGCTCCAATTCGATCAGGTTTTTCACTGAAAAATAAGTGACAGTATCTGTCGTTTTACAGGCGATGGTAGAGGCAGTTAGTCATCAGAATACAGTGACCTCTAGTGGTAAAGAGTGGGATAGATTCAAGATGATCAGAATAATAAATCTGATTGTAATCTGTAGCTGATACACCTGCTGTTTATCCACGTTTAAAAATTGTGCATTAGACAAGATTATCATAAAATAGATGAGCTTTAAGAAAACGTTTGTTTCCGAAATTATTATATACTTGAACTTGCTCAGTTCTGACTTCAGTTTGAAATGGATGTAGGAGAGCAGAACTGAGCAGCAGTTAGTGGAGATCAGTGAACTGAGAGAGAGATTTCCATGGAGACGACTGAGTGATTCTGTTTCTCCCAGAATAGAGCAGAACTTTCACCAGATGTTCAACTTCCTTCAGCCAAACTCAGTAAAGCACAACACACAGCACTGAATCTCCAGCTAAACACACTCTCTCATCACACTGATAATGACTATTAACTCGAATAAAAGAACACACAATGTCCAAAATGAAGCTTTATTTCAGCAGAGCAAAACTACAGGAAGAGCAACAGGACAGTGAAGAGAGGAAAGACAGAAATGTCAGCATTGTGTAGAATTGAAACTCGATTGTAGATGGATGTGTGAGCAGCTCAGTGTTCAATTCTATCTTGGAGCTGTTGGTCTTAACACTGGCTCTTTCTGAACGTGAGCGGATGATGGACACCACCATGGGAGACGGTACAGACAAACTCCTCCCCCTTTTCCCAGAGTTCTTTGCTGAGGGTCAGGGTGCTGCTGCGTGTGTAACCGTCCTTCTTGTGTTCTTCTGGGCTGGTCAGAACCCCGTCCTTCACCTCTGAGCCGTCCACCGTCCAGCTCACCAGCGCCCCCTGTGGAGAGTAGGCAGACAGCAGGCAGAGCAGCGAGGCCGATCTGTCAGACGGCTGCAGAGAGGAGGGAGGGAGCAGAGACACGGAGGGCTTCACCGTGGGACCGGCTGGAGACCACAAACACACAAACACACAATAAACACACATTTACACACGCAGTTACACAACATTTACTCATTACTGCTTATTATTCACATTACTGCAGTTCAGTAGAACTTCTCAGCAGGAGAACATTTACTCATTACTGCTTATTCACATTAATGCAGTTCTACTGAACTACTCTGATTACATAAATGTTCTTTGTTTAACACAAACACAAAGCAGCATTTGTCTGCATTTCCCATAAGGCAGAAGTGGGAGCTCAGTGGTTAAGGCTCTTGGCCCTTTCAGAAAGGCCCTTCCCCCTCTGTGCTCCAGGGGTGCTGTATCATGGCTGGTCCCAGCTTCTGAACAAGTTGGGATATGTGAAGAAAACGAATTTCACTGTGCTGTAATGTCGATGTGACAAATAAAGTGAGTTTATAATCACAGAGACTTATTTAGGACTATTTAGGTGGCCTGCTTTTATTTATGCCTTTTGGCGGATGCAAATATCCAGAGCTACTTACATTTTATCTCATTCATACTGTACAACTGAACAGCTATGGGGTTAAGGGCCCAGCTCAGGGGCCCAGGAGTAGCAGATTGGTGTGGCTAGTGTGACTCACAACCTTCAAAGTCCAATGCCTTATCCACTAAGCTACCACCTCCACACTCAACAACACAATCACACTGGACATTTATTACATATTCAATAATATAATAACTACAAACATTATATTTCACTTTAATTATTTGTGTGATGTTAAAAAAAAAGTTAATTTTTACACTTATACTTATAAGTCAAATTAACTTACTGATGATCAGTTTGGTTCCTCCACCGAAAGTGAACCACAGTGATACATTCTAATGAAAACTTTGAACAAAAACCTCTGTTACACTACAGTGACCACACACACACACACACACACACACACACACACACACACAGAGAGACACACACACACACACTCACACACACACTCACACACACACTCACACACACACTCACACACACACACACACACACACACACACACACACACACACACACAGTTGTGGTATTTACATATGTGTGTGTGTGACTGCTGCACACACTTTAAGAGCTGTAGTGCTGATCAGAGTGTGTTCAGTCCTTTCAGAGCCACTGACACGCAGCACAATGATGATGGTACTGATTCTACTGCTGGGGACACTGGGACTCCTCGCTCACCGTGAGACTCTCTTTACTTTTATTATTCCTACAAATCATCACATCACTCTCACACTCATTACTACATTTGTTTCCATTATTCAACTCTGCATCCTTTTCTTTAGAGTCCTTTGGGGAAATCGTCCTGACTCAGTCTCCAGGATCTCAGACTGTTTCTCCAGGAGACTCTGTTACTCTCAGCTGTACAACCAGTCAGAGTGTTGGCAGTTACCTTCACTGGTACCTGCAGAAACCTGGAGAAGCTCCTAAACTCCTGATCTATTATGCAACTTCTCGTCAGTCTGGGATTCCAGATCGTTTCAGTGGCAGTGGATCTGGTACACAGTTTAGTCTAAAAATCTCTGGAGTTCAGGCTGAAGATGCAGGAGATTATTACTGTCAGCAGAGTAGCAGCGGGTACACACAGTGTTATAGCACCGTACAAAAACCTCCCTCAGATGTAGAGGAAGTGCTCTGAGTCAGAAACACACACTGATCTGAGAACAGCTGCAGAGCTGCTAAAGCTGCACTCCACTGAACATCATTTGATTACTCTCATATTTATAGGTAGATCTGTTTAGATGATATTATTTAACACTGAGTCCTGTAGGAAATAACAATTTCTGGAGTGCATGTTCTCCAGCTTTTGTCTCTAGTGCTCCTTGTATGAAGAGAACTATTTCTTATACAACCACAATTCCAAAGTATTTGGGTAAATAAACCTTTATTTAATTAACAATAAAACATAGAAAACATATCAAATGTTTACACTAAGAGAATGTACAATTTTAAGGAAAAAATAAGGTAATTAAAAAAAAAATCTGGAGAAATTGATGAAAAAAAACAGTTGGAGAAAGATTGAGTATGTAATGAGGTTGATTGACAGCAGGTCAGTGATGATTGGGGTATAAATAGTGTATGTTAGAGAAGCAGAGTCTCTCAGAGGTAAAGATGGGCAGAACTTCACCAATCTGTGAAAACGTGTGCATACAAACTTTGGAGAAATTCAGAATAATGTTCTTCCACATGAAATTGCAAAACAACTGAATATCATCATTTACAGAACATTATATCATCAAACGTTTCAAAGAATCTGGAGAAATTTCTGTGCACAAGGGACAAGAGTGAAAATCAATTTAGGCTGTGATCTTCTGGCCCTCAGGGGCCACTGCATTTAAACCAGTCATGATTCTGTAATGGAGAATCACTGCATGGGATCATGAACACCTCCAGAAACCATTGTCTGTGAACACAGTTTGCATGTCATCCACAAATGCAGCTTAAATTTCTTTCATGCAAAGAAGTAGTCATGCGTGAACATGATCGAGAAACACCACCATCCTCTCTGGGCCAAAGCTCATTTTAAATCTATTGATGCCTCCCTGGCCAAGACAACAATATTTTTTGTGTCCTTTTGCATTAAATACACAATTTCTTATTTTGATGTGTGGTGATGAGCTTGATAGAATTCTTGCACTTGCTGATTTAATCATCTAATGATTCATGATTATTTATTCATTGTATTCCTTTAAAAATATCAGATGGTCATATGTAATAGTCCCTCCAAACATGACCCAGACTGTGTGTCCTTCTTTTTAAATGTCCCTGTTACAGGGACAACATAATTCTCAGTATATTCTACATCCAGCTGTTTGTTAACTTAACGTAAGCAGACAGATGTTCCTGATTAAACTCAGACTCTTTCATTTGCATTTGAAGTCTGTTGCTGTAAGGTTTAAATAGAATGCACAGAATCAGAAAGTCAGCACAGCTATTTGGCACATTCACATGGATGAATGCACTGGTATCTGACCAGCAGGATGCATTTCTGCCATTTCAGAACTGGTTTAAGCCACTGACTCGCACATATTCAGAAAACTGCAACTTACGCTGACACCACTACTGTAGAGGAATACATGTACCTGCATGCTCCAACCAGAAGCCATGGATGACTGAAGAAGTACATGAGCTGCTGAGGACCTGAAACTCCACCTTACGTCAGGTGATAAGGTGGCCCTAAGAGAAACGATGTTTGAACTGGGCCATCAGAGAGGCAGTGTGTGCTCACGTCTATCAATTATAGGTGGTGTTCCTGAGCGTCCTGAGTAAAGAACAACATCGCCCAGGTAAGCTGCACAATTTGGTACATCTTCATGAAAAAAATTTATTAGCCATTAAAAAACTCTGTTAACATTAAGGATTCCGAAAGCTCCTAAGAGCGTACTCAAGTCTGGTGTGCTGAAAATAAGAGTGTGTAGAGGCATGAGAATCTTTTCTCTGAAAGTAATCCAACTATTATTTTTTTAATCTGACCAAAGGTAAGCACACAAGTAGTGAACACCAAAGTGTTGTGGTGGGTAAAGACATCACTAATTTATAACCCAATATAAATCTATAAAAACTAGCAATAGATACCAGCAACCGATGTGTTGTTAGTCTTTAAATGCAATGAAAACACACAACAGCTCACATCCAGCTTAATATCTTCAATCATGGCGTGTGTATAAGAAATCATTAAAGGTTTTCTATGTGACTGAGTGGTTTTAGTGTCATGCAGTGTTTTTATGAGGCTGTTTCATATGATCTACTGCTAATGACAAACAAACAAGGAAGCAGAAATGACTGGAACGCAGTCCTGACGATAGGTACTGAGAGAAACCTGTATAACATTCAGGGCATTATCCCGTTTTAACAATCTGTTGTCATGCTTCGAAACAGGAGAAGCACAAGGCATTTATGAGCCTAAAGAGAGTATTTGAGAGCCTTTGGAGTTTTATTTTTGTACACATAAAGAAACACAACATTTATATCCACAAACTGATACAAATCTGTCAACCAGTAGAACCTGATCCTGCAAAGAGATGTTTCAACACCTGTATTCTAGCTAAAAGAATGTTATTATCTTTGGTATCAAAAGCTGCACTGAGATTGTCCCACAAAAGCAATGAGACAGAAGCCTGATCAGTCAGACATGTATTACTTTAACCAGGACTGTGCCTGTGCCATGATGAGAACTAAAGCTGATTAGAAAAGTAGAAAATCAGTCAAATCCATGCTCTGATTTTTCTCTTGGTTTGATGGAAATCTATAAGGAAGCAGTTTCTAACCCATAGCTTATGGTATAACTATTCATCAAACTCTAGATTGAAATCAGAAACCTTGTTATTGAAGTATTGCAATGAAACATCACATTTCTGTTTATCGCCGTTAAGTAGCTGAGCTTCTGAGAAATACAGCTCTGAAAATCAACTTGATTTATAAAGTCCATGGCAGATTAATATTGTAGACTAAAATCTAAATCTACACAAGAAAGTGTTTTCAACGTGGCCCATTAGAACAAAATGCAATGATGATAATGAAGAAAAATCTGTAGAGTAGAAATGATTTCTTAGAAAAACAACTGCTGTAACTTCAAA
>NC_139580.1:1088634-1118634 GCF_946808225.1 Silurus aristotelis
GAATAGGGAGGTGGTTTGGGATGAAACCTGTTGGTTATACGGAAATCAATATAAATAGAGACACCATGGCGCTGCTGACGGTTCGGAACGTGACGCTGTGCGTTCTGTCCTTAGCGAACTTCGTGTTTGTGTTCGGTACCGCGGCGGAGTTCGTGCGCTTCGTTTCCTTCCGGCCGGTTTATCACAACATCACCGGAGGCGCGGCCCTGTGCGACGGTGAGCTCCTTCACTTCAGCACAGAACATCTACTGAGAACCTCCTCAAAACCCACATCTGTTCATGTAGATCAGATCCGAACCCTAGAATGAAGTAAAGCTGCACCTCAGGCACATGTTTCTGTTTCAGAGACAACTTTAGAAGTAAACTGAATAGAGTTTAAAGTAGATGTTGTGCTACAGTAGGGTGGAGCTCAGCACCAGCCCGGCTAGCTCAGTCGGTAGAGCATGAGACTCTTAATCTCAGGGTCGTGGGTTCGAGCCCCACGTTGGGCGATCAGGTTTTTTCTTACTTCATGTTCATGTAGACTCTAAACACACACACACACACACACAGTCTACATGTTCTTATAGACTTCATACACACTCACATACACTAAGTTTACTTACTCGCATTCCCCCAAATTTCTCCACCTTCACCCCCAATTTACCTCAGAGATCTTTTACCTCAGAGCGTTTATACCAGATCTCTCCATTCTGATTGGTCAGTAGTCGGTCCCGGCGCCGGCGGCAGAGCCAATCACAGGCTTTCTATAAACCCGCTCGAGACGGGTATGTTGCCATAGTAACAGCTCCTTAAGGTGATGAGCTCTGAATGTCTAAGTGTAGCCTAAAAGATAAATAAATATAAACACACACTCCATTAACCTGTTCCTTATTATTCAATTCTTTATTAGCTGTTCTTCAATAACGTGGAATTGTGTACAAGTTGTCTGGAATTGTGTGGTAGTGGTGTGTAAGTTAAGTGTGGAATTGTGTACAAGTTGTCTGGAATTGTGTGGTAGTGGTGTGTAAGTTAAGTGTGGAATTGTGTACAAGTTGTCTGGAATTGTGTGGTAGTGGTGTGTAAGTTAAGTGTGGAATTGTGTACAAGTTGTCTGGAATTGTGTGGTAGTGGTGTGTAAGTTAAGTGTGGAATTGTGTACAAGTTGTCTGGAATTGTGTGGTAGTGGTGTGTAAGTTAAGTGTGGAATTGTGTACAAGTTGTCTGGAATTGTGTGGTAGTGGTGTGT
Source organism: Silurus aristotelis (assembly GCF_946808225.1). Classification (NCBI taxonomy): domain Eukaryota; kingdom Metazoa; phylum Chordata; class Actinopteri; order Siluriformes; family Siluridae; genus Silurus; species Silurus aristotelis. The sequence goes on from NC_139580.1 coordinate 1,089,863, forward strand.
AAGTTAAGTGTGGAATTGTGTGTAAGTTGTCTGGAATTGTGTGGTAGTGGTGTGTAAGTTAAGTGTGGAATTGTGTACAAGTTGTCTGGAATTGTGTGGTAGTGGTGTGTAAGTTAAGTGTGGAATTGTGTACAAGTTGTCTGGAATTGTGTGGTAGTGGTGTGTAAGTTAAGTGTGGAATTGTGTGTAAGTTGTCTGGAATTGTGTGGTAGTGGTGTGTAAGTTAAGTGTGGAATTGTGTACAAGTTGTCTGGAATTGTGTGGTAGTGGTGTGTAAGTTAAGTGTGGAATTGTGTACAAGTTGTCTGGAATTGTGTGGTAGTGGTGTGTAAGTTAAGTGTGGAATTGTGTACAAGTTGTCTGGAATTGTGTGGTAGTGGTGTGTAAGTTAAGTGTGGAATTGTGTGTAAGTTGTCTGGAATTGTGTGGTAGTGGTGTGTAAGTTAAGTGTGGAATTGTGTGTAAGTTGTCTGGAATTGTGTGGTAGTGGTGTGTAAGTTAAGTGTGGAATTGTGTACAAGTTGTCTGGAATTGTGTGGTAGTGGTGTGTAAGTTAAGTGTGGAATTGTGTACAAGTTGTCTGGAATTGTGTGGTAGTGGTGTGTAAGTTAAGTGTGGAATTGTGTGTAAGTTGTCTGGAATTGTGTGGTAGTGGTGTGTAAGTTAAGTGTGGAATTGTGTACAAGTTGTGTGGATTTGTGTGTAAATGTAGATTTCTGTTTGGTGAGGTGATTGTGGTGATGGTTTGAGATAACACCCTGACATACTATAACACACATTAGCATGACCCACATAACAACACAATATAACACAATACAATATAATGCAATATTAAAAAAAGAATGCAATAAAACACAATATAACACAACACAGTACAACATAACATAAAGCAACCTAACGCAACATAACACATTACCACACAACATAAAACAAAAAAAACATGATCATAACACAACATAAAACAAAAAAAACATGATCGTAACACAACATAAAACAAAAAAAACATAATCATAACACAACATAAAACAAAAAAAACATGATCATAACACAACATAAAACAAAGATAACTTGATCATTACACAACATAAAACAAAAAAAAAAACATGATCATAACACAACATAAAACAAAAAAAACATGATCATAACACACCATAAAACAAAAAAACATGATCATAACACACCATAAAACAAAAATAACATGATCGTAACACAACATAAAACAAAAATAACATGATCGTAACACACCATAAAACAAAAAAAACATGATCATAACACAACATAAAACAAAAAAAACATGATCATAACACACCATAAAAAACAAAAATAACATGATCGTAACACACCATAAAACAAAAATAACATGATCGTAACACAACATAAAACAAAAAAAACATGATCATAACACACCATAAAACAAAAATAACATGATCGTAACACAACATAAAACAAAAAAAACATGATCGTAACACAACATAAAACAAAAAAAACATGATCATAACACAACATAAAACAAAAAAAACATGATCGTAACACACCATAAAACAAAAATAACATGATCGTAACACAACATAAAATATAAAAAAACATGATCGTAACACAACATAAAACAAAAAAAACATGATCGTAACACAACATAAAACAAAAAAAACATGATCATAACACACCATAAAAAAAAAAACATGATCGTAACACAACATAAAACAAAAAAAACATGATCGTAACACACCATAAAAAAAAAAAACATGATCGTAACACAACATAAAACAAAAAAAAAATGATCGTAACACAACATAAAACAAAAAAAACATGATCGTAACACAACATAAAACAAAAAAAACATGATCGTAACACAACATAAAACAAAAAAAACATGATCGTAACACAACATAAAACAAAAAAAACATGATCATAACACAACATAAAACAAAAATAACATGATCGTAACACAACATAAAACAAAAAAAACATGATCGTAACACAACATAAAACAAAAATAACATGATCGTAACACAACATAAAACAAAAATAACATGATCGTAACACAACATAAAACAAAAAAAACATGATCGTAACACAACATAAAACAAAAAAAACATGATCGTAACACAACATAAAACAAAAAAAACATGATCGTAACACAACATAAAACAAAAATAACATGATCGTAACACAACATAAAACAAAAAAAACTTGATCATAACACATCATAATAAAACACAAAGCAACATAACATAATGCAATGTGGCACAACACAACACAATATACAACAACAGGAGACAACACAACACGACTCCATGGAGTCACCTGAGTGTTCCTGCTGAGGACTGATAAACACCCCTCAGTGCAGATCTGTGGAAATCCTGGACTGTGATTGGTTTACTGAGGTGTTGATCAGGTGTGTGGAACAGGAGCTCTGAGCGTGAGGCAGGTTATACTACTGCTCTCACCCTGATCACACTGTGCTATTGGACAAATTCATGAGGAGTAACACACACACACACACACACACACACACACACACACACACACACACACACACACACACACACACACAGTGTATTACTAATATAACTAATAGCTCCATGTGTGAATAAATGGTAAGTGGGTGTGGTTTCTGAATTTTTGGTAATGAATAATGAACATGTATGATATTTTCTCGTCCTCAGATGCAGCGTGGTGGTCCGTGGCCCTGCGTGACCCCACCGTGTTGAAGTGTTTAGCCGTGGATGTGTTCCTGTTGGTGGTGTTCAGTTTGCAGCACAGCCTGCTGGCCTGGACTCCCGTTAAACGTGTGTGTCAATCTGCATTGGGGGTGTTAAACCGAGCCATGTACTGCTTCACTACTGCACTCGCCCTGCAGGTAACACACACACACACACACACACACACACACACACACACACACACACACACACACACATGCTGCACAACACAACTGCTACATCTCAATGATGTTTTCAGCTTTATCAGAATGTCACCATACTCTTAATGTGTGTGTGTGTGTGTGTGTGTGTGTGTGTGTGTGTGTGTGTGTGTGTGTTTTGCAGCTGTTGATGCGTTACTGGCAGCCAGTCACTAGCGCCCCCTGTCTGTGGTCAGTGCACAGTCCACCATGGAATATCTGGTTCCCGCTCATTTGTTTCACCGTACACTTTCTGTGCTGGGCCATGATCTGCAGCATCCTGCTTATATTCGATTATGCAGAGCTGTTGGGGCTCAAGCAGGTATACACACACACACACACACACACACACACACACACACACACACACATACACATACCATATTACACTATACTACCTATACTACACAATCTCTAGAGCTTTAAGGATGTGATGCTATAGGGGCTTATTTTTATATTATAGTAATTTATATAACTAACAGCAAAATATGCCTACATACTTCAAATATGACATCCGTTATTAACGTGCACTACAGAGGCTGGTACTGACGACCCGAATGGGTCCCTACTTCCTAATTTCTACTGAATAGACTAAAATAGGTCACTTCCTGCTCTAAGGTGTGCAGTTTAGGACACAAGGTCAGGTGGTGATTTCATAGAGCACTTTATAGGCGGTTAAGATCGTGGCCACGCCCTCAGCACCCACAGAGGCTTATACTCACTGCTTGTGCAGGTTGGACAATCGCAACGCAAAGTTACTTTCATTATAATTTTACTTTAAATATAATAATTATATGGGAGGTGATGGTGTGGTACATGGTTCTATTCGGAGTAATGACACATTATTCTATTCAAAGTGTCTCTCTCTCTCTCTCTCTCTCTCTCAGGTGTATTATGAGTGTTTAGGCCTGGGGGACCCGCTCTCCCTGAAGTCGCCCCGTGCCCAGCGTCTGTATGCCCACCTTCGCCACCCCGTGTGTGTGGAGCTGCTGCTGGTGCTCTGGTTTTTGCCCACTCTCTCGGTGGACAGGTGTGTGTTAGCAGCATACCTGACGCTTTACCTGGCCCTGGCCCACTCTCTGGATGTGGAGGACTGCGCATACCTGAGCTCTCAGCTCCACAACAAGCTGCAGTTGTTCTCCACATCTGCAGGGGGCGATACCCTCACACACAGCAACAACAACAACAACAAGAATGATGATCACAAATTAGATTAACTTCATCCACCTGGGTCCCAGTGCTGCACTTAACACACTCTCATCCACTTCCTCTGTAATGACCCATGAGATGGACAAGAGGACGTGGATAAGTGTGTGTTAAAAACAGTGTTGGAACACACACACACACACACACACACACACACACACACGTGTTTTATATTCATATCAATAAGGTATAGGAAGATAAATGGATTAAATGATGGAGGGATAGAAAACAGCTGTTTATATATATATATTTTTATTGGTCATTTTGGTACTTTTTATATAAAATAGTATTATAGATTACAATGATGTACTTAAAAAATGAGACCTCTTTAAACCCCAAAAACCAATTCAATTCAATTCAGTTTAATTTATAGAGCGCTTTTAACAGTGGACATTTTTCCCGAAGCAGCTTATCAGAGATAAAGAGGTTAAAAAGTTAAAATGTAAAGTTTAGTGACTGTTAGTTTGTTCCTTATAGGTTTATCTAGATCTTCTAAAGCAGCTAAAACATGGATTAATCGAGCAGGATTGAGTTATTTGAGATGCATCTGAACTCAAAACCAAATTATTCTTTTTTTATTCGAAAGTAGTTCTGACTTGTGGACCCTACCGAAGTAGCTGATTGGTCAAATCATGGGCACTTTGTTAATTAGAAGACTGCAAATGTCAAGACAAACTTTAAACTCTGCTGGACTCATGATGGATTTGTAATCCAGCTAATGTCAGTTATCAGTTAATAAAGAAATCTAACTCTCTCGAAATCGTGTTAACTCAGTAATCTGGTTACTCAGGATTCTAGGTAACTCTGTAACTCATCTATCCTGCTAATCTGACTAAATCAGTCACTCTGCTAATCTGCATTCAGAGAATGAGGCCCTGTTCAGTGAATATCCAGATGTTTGCTGTTTGAACGCTTTTATTTCAGGTTATTATCTCAGTGTCTCCGTAGCTGGATTTTGTGCTGTAGACAGTATATTCAGTATTAAATACATAAAGTTTATTCTGATTCATGTGGTTCAGGTGCAGAATCTGAATCCGATACAAGACCTGACGTGGGCTGCACAATAACATCTCTGAATTTGAGTTAAAGTGTTAATCTTATCTTTCCAAACTTCACCAAAAAACAGAGAAAAAACCTAAAGTCAGTGGAGAGAAGTTGCAGGTTAAACTGTCCAGAGTGCCAGAGTGGTGAATGTGGTGAGTGGAATGAATGGTAGCGTCCAGGGCTTTTTCAAATCACACTAAACTAAACAACAATAAACTCCAAAACTATTTAAGTATAAAGCAGTGTTGAGATCTAAAGGATTAAACTCGTGCTGCAGCCATGATTCAACAGACATGATTCTGTTTTTGTGGCTCATGTAATATGTTTATGAATATACTGTAAAGCCCTTTGTTTAGTAATGATCAGTGTTTGAATGATCACTACACTCATTTTCACACCTAAAACTCATCATCTCCACACACCTAAACAGTGATCAGGGTTTCCCCCATAGTGTCATTATTTCAGGATAATGATTTTCCGTTCTGTTTGAATAGAATACATCAAAAACAATCCAGTTATTTGTTTGTTTGTTTGTTTTTTGAACAATATTGGAAGTAAACACTGTTGTTACATATTTTGTATTTGATTTTAAATATTATATCTGTGGTCACATTGGTGTTCTAGATTTTTTGATCATGATGTAAAGTTATAAATAATAAATTTGAGTGCTGAATTGGAATATCTGCTTTTGTCTTATTGATTTTGTTTAAATATTTAAATGTACAGTTTTTGACAGACTCACACAAATCCAAAGTGTTTTAGTCTGTTGTTGATGCTAAATGTAGACTGAGAATGCAATCACTGTAACTCTGTTGGGAGAGAAAATAATCAGGGAATGTTTAAACATGAATGCCAGACTTGCTACACCTTAATAATATTCCAACAAACAAAAGTACAGAAAAAAAAGATAAATATATTATATTAATAATTAAATTTTAATAATGACGTAACATTCTAATCATTATTTACAAGTTCTTGTGCTGTGACTTTTTTGGCTTTGTAGTTTAGCATTAGTGTTTAAAATCAGATCTGGCTGAATAACCATCTCTGCAATTCAAGACAGCTTTGAGTATACCGACAGAAACATCTTCATGGAGACTACATGTCAGTTATCTTGCGGGTGTGGAGACTGGATGAGGACCCAAATGCAGGATGTACACAGGGGTACAGAGAAACAGGCTTTAATGAAAAATTTAACTGAGCAATGGGGCAAGACAAAAACACAATCCAATAAAACAGTCCAGGGTCAAAACACATGCAAACAGGGCGATGCAGGGAAAGACAAAACCAAAAACAGTCCAAGATTTGAAGAGCTGGCAAACAGAACCATGAAGGGCAGAGCAGAAACACAAACCAAAAACTTCAAACCAGAGCAGTGCAGTGCAGAACAGTGTACAGAGTCATGATCAGGGTCAGGAACAGGTACAGGAACAGGTGTAGGTACGGGTAAAGGATCCAGAGTAGGCAGGGTGGCAAGATTATTCCCAGGAACTTTAGGAAGCCGGTGAGTTAATCTGGCCCTGAGCTAAAGTCTTGGGTCTCCGTATATACCGGGAGGCGCGGGAAAAAGGGCAAGATGGCCGCCGACACGGAAGTGCGCGCAGAGGAAAAGGAAGATCCTGACAATATACAGTACAACTTTGACTTCTCCAACATCATCAGTGACCAGTTACATCAGCAAGTGCTTAGATCATGTCACTGTCTCCTAGATCATAATCTCCCGCTCCAATCAGAATTCGTAGATAAATACGGAGGTGTGTGCTTCTGAAAACTAGAGGTGCTGCTTTCAGAACAGGTTCAAGTTAACAAGGTAAGTACAGAGAGGGCCAAACCATCCCAGACCATCAAAGAGGCAAAGTTTGAACATGTCCAGAGAATCTGCACATTGTGACAGGGCATCATAACCTGTCTGAGATATCAATCATCCAAATCCAAAAGCAACGAGAGGAGTAAACACGCTGGATCTTGTTTACACAAACATCCATGGCATGTACCAGTTCAGCATTCAAGACAATCATCCCTCAGCACCTCAGTGGCAGGCCGTCAGGGCCAGCAAGGACTTCTCTGCTGGCCTTAACACTATCAGAAGCACTTACCTACATTTACAACCTAAATTCTAATATTTGTTCCATAAAATTTATTCTCTCGGCTGCACTGCTTCAAGTGCGTGTATGTGGATGTTAGATTTTTTGTCCAATCAGATTTCAGCCTCTATGTGCTGCCATGTCAATCTAATCTGCCCAGGGCCTTCAGATTCAGTTGTTCTGGCTGGTATACCTTAAAATATATTAGCAATTGGTCTGTTTCTGTCACGGTCTTCTGGTTTCGCGGCGCGCACTTCCGGTTTCCAGCCCCTGACAGTTTCTTTAACCGTTTAGATTTCATATTCTCCTTACAGGGCAGCTAGCTGGCCCAGAATAGCGTAAGCTAGCTAGCTTGTCTCAGCCCGGAAAAGGGTTTGTTCTCCACTTCCAGACCAGTGAATACGAGCGATACGAATGGATTATGGACTCTGAGGAGCGGTGCAATTTGTTCAATGTTATTAGACAAATATTGATTCTGAACTGCTCCAGATGTTGAAGGTGGCACAGTTGCAGTGGTAGTGTAGAGGTTTGGAGTCTAAACTGGGTTTGTTGCTTTAGTAAAATGGTTTTCACCTCCATATGTGAAACGTCTCTGTCTCTGTAATGCCACGTGTTTTTATATTGCGTTTTTGTATTGTATTGATGGTTTCTATAATTGCGACTGGATAGTGGTGGTATTAAGAGGTGGATTAAGTCGGGTACGTCCCCACTGAAGGCCCAGGTACCAAATGCACGGCCCGCCACTGCTGCACCTGATTGAGAAGCTGAACCTACTGGGCCTGAACACTTCCCTCTGCAACTAGATCATAGACTTCTTGGCTGGGAGACCTCACTCAGTCCCAATAGGGAACAGTATCTCCAGCACATCACACTGAGCACTGGGGCCCCTCAGGGATGTGTGCTCAGCCCAGTGCTGTTCCCTCTGCTGACTAACGACTGTGTAGCAATGTGATTGAACCACATCATCAAGTTTGCCTACGATACGACGGTGGTGGGTCTCATCAGCAAGAATGACCAGTCAGCATACAGAGAGGAGTCTAGCAGCATCTCTACTTCCTGGGAAAAGGTAAGGAAGCGCCAACTACCACCACCAATCCTCATCACATTCTACAGAGGGACTATGGAAAGTAACCTATGCAGCTGCATCATTGCCAGATCTGGAAATTGCACTGTTTCTGAATGCAAACCCCAGAAATCATAGTGAAGACGGTTTAGAAGATTATTCATTGGACATTTTTATGTACATTTACACAACATGCTGCATTTGTAAAGCCACAAGTATTACGCCTGTAATCATGACCACCTACACTAATACATGAATCAACACTGCCACTAGAACATGATACAACACTGTCATTATCAATATCTTAAAACGGGTTGGAATCAGGGAGGCATGTGTCTGTTTGGAAAGAAGTGTCAGAGACTTGAGGGACACAAACCAGCCGGTATGATGGCCTTGGGTCAGGTGTAGAAGTCAGCAGAGTATCAAGAAAGAGCAAATATTCAGCATGCACCGTTAGCAGAAATTGGCAATAATGCCTCTTAAGCAAGATCATGGGGTGCACCTGGCTGAAACATCACAACATGCTTTAGCACTAATTTGACGTAGCAGAATCATGCTGTCACTAAGTTATGATAACATTAGATAAATCAATGAGAAAAAGTAGAAGAAAAAAAATGAAACAAGATACCTACACATGGTCAGAATGGATGTGTGTGTGGGGGATCCCCTGATTTTCAAAAGTAAGAATAATCATGGAAAGGAAGTGGGAGGAATAAGATGGTTCTTCATTTGTTTGTGTCCAACCCTAAATAGGCTGAAGTTAAAGGAAATTAAAATAAAGAATAAAAAAAACTAAAAAAAGCGTGTTAAAGAAGGATGTTATGAGATAACGTTAACTGGGGAGTTTCCATTTGAATGGTAAAGGGATGTTCAGTATATTGTGTATAAGTAAAAAAGATTTTGCCTCTGATTTTCAGATCATCTCCTACATGTCACGAGTCTGCTCTCGGGTTGATTGTGGTTTTACTGCAATAAACTCTACTTTGCTTTTGAAAAGGATTATTTTGAAGACATTATTGGTACCAGAAGGACAAGCTATTAGATGGGCACACAGATTTAAACCAGTGAACTCTTGACCAATTATATCTGAGCAAAAATCAGCACAAATACGCACACACACACACACACACACACACACACACACACACACACACACACAGAGAGAGAGAGAGAGAGAGAGAGAGAGAGAGAGAGAGAGAGAGAGAGAGAGAGAGAAAGAGAGGGGGGGAAAGAGAGAGAGAGAGAGAAAGAGAGGGGGGGAAAGAGAGAGGGGGGGAGAAAGAGAGAGAGAAAGGAAGAGAGAGGGAGAGAGAGAGAGAGAGAGAGAGAGAGAGAGAGAGAGAGAGAGAGAGAAAGAGAGAAAGAGAGAGCAAGAGAGAGAGAGATGGATCATTTGGATTTATTCTCAGTACAATATTGACACTTTCACATCCTGCAGTTCCCTGCAGGTCCAAAAGCAGTGATTGCCTGATCCCTATGAAAATCTAGAGAGAGATGGATATGGATATGAGGTGAGAAAACACGAGTGCAGAACAGAAGTACTGAAACGTTCTATAAGTTTCTCAGAGCAAGTGTGTAACGAGAGAAGAGTGGTTAAGAGAAGTTATGCTGATCAGAGGAAAATAGAACTTGAGGGAGAGTTGGAGAAAGAGGAGGACAGAGAGGAAGAAAGGAAAGAAAGTGGGAATGAGGTGGTGCTTGAACTCGGAGTTTGAATAAAGAAAAATTGAGGAGTTTCATGGAAAAAAGAATGATGAACAAAGACAAGATAGTTAATGAAACAGAAAAGGAGAGCCACGAGAAAGAAGAGCAAGCAGGATTCCAAAACAAATCAATGAAGATGGTGAAGGAAGTGACACCAGTGCAGCAGTCTATGGGAAAACCTTTAGATCAAGAGTTAAAATCACAGATCGAAGGATTAATGTGACCTGGAATCAGGTGGTACATCACAGTGGAGAGATATACATTCCTAGATCTGTTTTTTATTATAAGAGTGAGCAGAGCTTCTCAAAGAACGGTACTGAAGATATAAGACAAGTGGGGAGAAGATTGAGCTGGAAGCTGGGAGACCTTTGTCCATAATGGAGAGTTTAAAAGAAGCAATACAGAAGAAAAAGAGAGGAGGAACAGAGGAAGGAGAGGAACAAACTAGAGAGTCAACGATGGAGAGCAGACAGGAAGTGGCCACACCGCAGTCTCTCAGCAAGTTTGACGTCACAAGGGAAGTAAGTAAAGAGGAACTTCCTGTATGTGTTCCTCCTTCTTTCTCAGCTAAACAAGAGCCCTCTATTCTCAAAGAGCAACAGGATGGAGTGATACATGTGCAAGAAAAAAGAGAGGAGGATCTGTTGGGGAAAGACTACATCCCTCCATCTCAATCTTCATCCTCTTCCAGTTCTCCGTCTCCTCATCTCAGGTACCCTCAACCTGCCATGAGTCGGATCTATAACTTGAAGCCTGTAACCTCCAGGGCCGGTGTGTGTGTCACCGAGAGGAACTTGGGTGTCCAAACACATAGTGGAGGAATTACAAAGAGCCGACCTGGGGGACAGGTTTCATCTGGTGCTCAGAAAATCTCAGCAGAAGTATCTTCACTGCGGTCAGTGCAGCGGCAAGTGGAGCAGCTTCATCTAAAAGATCATGAAGTCCAGAAACAAAACAATGGTGAGGCATTGCAGAAACCCAACATTTGTCAGGACCAAAACATCAATATTCAAAAGGACCAAACGCATGTCCTCTCAAAACCGTCCTCGGAACCAAGGGTACAAACTCAACTTCCGCAAATCAGCACTTCCACCCCAGAGAGCATGAACACCCAAACAGAGCCAAATGTCACAACTCCATCTACTCGTCTCTTCACCATCCGGAGTGCCTCTGGAGGCCCAGGAAAGAGAGGAACCACCATTACCATCACTCCCAGAAAAACAGGACCCTCAGGGATGCCCTCATCTTCTGACACAAAACCTAAAGTGCCTTCATCTTCTGTCACGACACCTAAAGCACCAAGCAACACAAGAGAACCGAGCAAGAAACGCTATCCAACTGCAGAGGAGATCGAGGTGATTGGTGGTTATCAAAACCTGGAGAGATCCTGCTTATTGAAGAACCGAGGGTCTCCAAAAATTGTAAGTATCAATGCAGTGATAAATATTTTTTAGATGGTTTACTTATATATATATATATATATATATATATATATATATATATATATATATATATATATATATATATATATATATATATATATATATATATATATATATATATAGAAAAAACAGCATAGGAAAGAAGAATCATAAGGTAATATTTAAAACAGTGTGAAGTTATTAAGTGTAACATAACAATGTCTTAATGAGATTCTAACAAGATATTACTTATTGTAAGCAAACTAACATATAGTGACAAAATAAATCAAAACTAACATGTTGGAATAATGAGATGTCAAAGTATAAACTCCAATTATTGAGTGTAAATATTGAAATGTTATTGTCTTATTGACAGTTATAATAATGAGATATAAAGTCACAATAACAAACGATAAAGTAAAAGTTTAAAATAAGCCAATCTACAATAACAACATTACTGAAGTTATTAAGATAAAATAATGAAACATAAAACCATTGAACCTAAATCGGATCCTAAAATGAGGTTAAAATCTCTTCTTCTGGTACTGATGTAAATAATATGATCCTTCATGCCTTGTATGCATCGTTTCTGAGGGATGTAGTGTTGATGTTTCTCTCTATAACACAACCCATTTTCATTCTCAGTGATTGATGCTGGGTGTAATTATACACATGATAGAAATATGGTTATCTTTCCACTGTCTCTATTCATTTTCCTAGTTAAACTCCAGAGTAAAAGTCAGTGTGTTGTGTGTTCGATTGGTGCTAATAATTATTATTAGATTTCTATGATAAACCATTATAATCAGTAAAACATAAAACTAAAACTGATATAGGATATCGGGTGGGACGGGATATTAAGGTAGATTTTTGTCGCACACAATCGTGTTTTATACCAATATATAATCAGGAACACACTCTTACATAAACAGGAAGTACCAAATCCATGATGAAGAGAGTTGAGAAACAAGGAAGCAGGTCTTTTTCAGTGCAGTATTTTTACAAGAATGTCATTACAATCGCAGTTTATCATTCACACGTTGGCCTGCAGACAAGCGGCTGCAAGATTCACACCTCAGGCATAAAATTTTTTTCTCCTGTTTTCTGTCTGTCTGTCTTTCTAGCAGATGTCAGGAACAAGGGATTAAATATTTGTAGGATTAATAAAGATTGATCACTGATGACCACATTTTTTTGCAACTGATCCAATAAGGTTCAAGATTACAGCGAATGTCAGAAAGAAGTTTTCATCAATAGGTTCACATGAAGGACTAGACTTGCTACCTCACTTCACTTCTTCAACATCCGGTGTTTGTAGTGTTTGTGAAAATAAAACACACCCCATGTATTGCTCAACATGTGCTGCAGAACTCATACACTAATGACAGTTAATCAATTCAGTTCAGCCGAAGGTTAATTCGTGATGAATTTCTATGCTATTTGGTAGTTAATTGTAAGTGAGTTATAATTAAGAATGATTTTGAATTCAACTGAGCTGAAGATGGTAAAGGATCAAGCTCAAGGGCAGATTGGTACTGCAGGAACGTCTGATCAGTCATTCAATGGTCGTGTATATCTTCAATTGACTGCAGGTTAGAAATATGAGGAAACGGAAAGAATAAAAATTCATTAAAATAAAGTTCAACGCAGCAGAAAAACTGTCATGCAACTGTGTGACATTTACTGTGTCCTTATATAGACATGATACTCAGACTTGAAATTAATGTGTGTGTGTGTGTGTGTGTGTGTGTGTGTGTGTGTGTGTGTGTGTGTGTGTGTGTGTGTGTGTGTGTGTGAACAGAAAGGTTATTTTCTTCTCTTGTTTCTTCTCCACTTGAATTTCTTTCTACACTCACCATGTAACATATAAATACAGTGTGAAACATTTTTATTATCCCAATTCTACCACCAGTCTTCTGGTCCATCTGCTGTCTGTGGACCAATTTGCTGCTGCAACAGTTCTTACTAATAAATACACTGCAGTTGTTCCCTTAATAATGTACCATGGGGCAAATAAATAGACAATAACTGTGCATTAAGAGGTGGAGCCTCCATGAGTCTGACACGTTTGTCAATGAAATACAGTACTACACACAGTCTAATTAAGATCTGGGGAAATTGGAGGTTGACTCATCACCTTGAACCCCAGGAACGATGAAGAGTGTGTTCCAGTGTGGATGTGGTGGGAGTTTCATCCTGCTGAAAGAGTACTCTGCCATTAGAGAACAACGTTACCCTAAAGGGGTGTACAGTAACTCCATGGAGTCTGTAACAGTGTTTAGCTAGTAAGCAACATCAAGCTACCATGTGCACACCAGGACCCAGGATTTCCCAGCAGAACATCATCCAGCACATGGCCCTGCCTTCACAGGCTCTCCCTTTCCCCATAGTGCATCCTGGTGGCATCTCGTCACAGGTATGCGCACACCATGCCCATACACCTGGTCATCCAGATGATGGAAAAGAAAACCTGATTCATCAGACCACCTTTTTTTTTTTATACCATGGTCCAGTTCTGATGCTCACATGTCTATTGAAGAAACTTGCATGGTGTTCAGGGATCTGCATGGGTTCTCTGACCATATTCAGCAAGCTGTGATGTTCTGTCCGTCTCGACTGCTTTCTATCAAATTCAGCACCAATGTTTTCAGGAGTTTGTGGTACAATAGCTATTCTGTTAAATTGGTCCAGACTTCTAGACTTCACTTTTCATACACATTAATGAACCTTGAGTGCCCACTGATTCATCCAATCTCCTTCCTTGGATTATATTTGCTAGGTACCAACCCCTGCACACTGGGATAAATCCCATGACACCCGATGTTCAGAAGAAAATCTAACGCAAACGCTGCGTGTCAAAAACACTCAAATCCTTACATGTCTATTTTTCCTGCTTCCAACAAATCAAGTTTCAAAACTGCCTTTCACTTCCTGCTGATTTTTTCAGCTTGAAATAGTCACAAAATTATATCCCCCACATTTCAGCAACCATTTTAGTATCTTCTCAAGGGACAATAGGTGCTCAGTAGGGTTCAGATCTGGAGACATACTTGGCCACACCATCACCTTCACCTTCAGCTTCCCCAGCAAGGCAGTTGTCATGTTGGTGGTGTGTTTGTGGTTGTTATTATTTTGGAAAACTGCTGTTTGCTCCAGTTTTTGAAGGCAGGGCATCATGTTCTGCTTCAGAAGGTCAGAGTACATGTTGGAAACCATTCCCCCCCCCCAGTGAACTGCAGCTGTAACTCAGTTTCAGGGTGATACTGATCTTCTTGCAGCCTCGGCATCTTTGTGGAGAGCAACAATTCTAATTCTCAAATTCATAGAGACTCTTCACCATGAGGTCCATGTTGAACATCCAGTGGTCAGTATGAAAGAATCAACTAAAAAAAAAAAACATTGTAACTGCTCTAATACACGATACACACATTTGTATGGTCCTGACAAGCAGACAAACACATGAACATGATGAATAGAACATGTGGCTTTGCATGTTTACACCATGTACAGCTGTTATGTTGTTATTTTCAGAGGACAGTAAATCTGTACTGTACACAAACTGCACACTGACTCCTCTAAAATATATCCAAGTTCTATTTCTATATTATTGTCATTTAAGAAGATGAGGGGTGTACTTACTTTTGTGATATGCTGTATGTATATATTATATTAGGAATATATATATATATATATATATATATATATATATATATATATATATATATATATATATATATATATATATATATATAAAACCGTTTTTTTTAATGGCTGTCAATCTATTAAAATATTTAATCGTAATGAATCACAACTTACACACGTGTTTAATAGGCTAATCAACATTAGCAAATATGGATGCTTTGTGCAAATGTATGTTTATTATTATACCAAACTAAACATAGAGCATGAAGAGAAAATATTCTTGTAAATATTTCAAAGTAATTATTGTATTTTAAATCATCAGGACACCAAACAGAACTTTTGCACTGTTTCCACACGGACAGTTTTAATTGCCAGATGTGCATTATGATGGATTTTGGTGCTGATTTGAGATTTGCCACATCAGTAAAACTAATTTTTTATGTAAGTGATTAAAAATTGGAGTTTTGTTTTGTTTTTGGTTTTTTTTTCAGAGAAAGTAACGATGTCGTGAATAAATGTTTTGCATTAGAGGTTTTAGTTTCACCTCTTTCATAGTTATTTATTTATTTATTTTTTATAAAAAATGGTCAAACAGAAATGCTCAGTGCATTAATTCATAAAATATGGGTTTTATTTATATATATATATATATATATATATATATATATATATATATATATATATATATATATATATATATATATATATATATATCATTATTTACAATGTAATGCATGAAAGGGAGTGAAACCATTGTGAAATATAAATGAGCGCAATGATATAATTTAATTGTTACGTTTATTTCACATGCTTAAAAATAGTGCTTGTTAAATTCTTGATCTAGCTGTCTTCTCCTTGCCTTCTTGTTTTCATATCCTCTGGTAACGTTATCACTCACAGTACAGTACTGACTTCCTCTTTAACACCGCCTCATTTCCTGTTCTGTGCAACATGACAAACAACACCACAGCAAAACCAGGTCAGTTCATATCAGAGAGAGGTTTTCATTTCTATTCTATTCTATTCCATTTCATTTGTGTAGTGCTTTAACAATAGGTATTGTCCTGATGCAGCTTTACAGAAATAAAAAAATATATATACACTTTATGGCCAAAAGTATGTGGACTCCTGACCATCACATCCTTTGACCTTTTCTAAACTGTTAGCACAAATGTATTGCACACAACTGTACATGACTTTAGATAGTGTAGCATTACAGGTTAATTTCACTGGAAGCCCACACAATGTTTAGAATGATAATGTCCTTGACTGAGCTCTATGAAGATATGGTGTGTGAAGATTGGAGTGGAGGAACCAGAATATCCTGCATAGAGCCCTGTCCTGCTCAACCTCACTGAAACACTGACTGAACCCCACCTATACTTACCAACATCAGTGCCTGATCTCACTTATCGTCTTGTGGCTGAATGATCGTAAATCCCCACAGCCACACTACAAATTAGAGAAGAAAGACTTAGTACAGTGGAGGATATTATAACAGCAAATGGAGAATAAACCGGAATTGGCATGTTTAACAAAGACATGTGACAAACGTTTCTGTCCATATAATGTAGATTATAAATTAAGACTCACAGCCCCACCCACTTTTCTCACTTTCAGACAAACCCACTTGTATCACAACGAATGTCTCTCTGTTTAACTTCATGCACAAACATCTTATTCTAATACTGTATATTAATTATTAATTCAAATCAAATTTTATTTCTCACATACACATACATACAGAGTACAACATGCAGTGAAATGCTTTATACGACTGTCCGGCATGAGGGAAACGGATGGGGAAAAAAATAAACCAAAGAAAATAAAGAGTATAAACTATGTAAAATATAAAATATATAAAAAAGTGAAAAAGTGTATATACAAGGTATGCTTATGGATACAGGGTATGCTCATGTACAGTAAACAGTAATCACATAAGGTGGTTGATGTGATTGTCCTTAAAGTGACCCTGTGGTGTGGTATAAAGTGAACATGTGCGGTGTGGTGTGGTATAAAGTGAACATGTGCGGTGTGGTGTGGTATAAAGTGAACATGTGCGGTGTGGTGTGGTATAAAGTGAACATGTGCGGTGTGGTGTGGTATAAAGTGAACGTGTGCGGTGTGGTGTGGTATAAAGTGAACGTGTGCGGTGTGGAGTGGTATAAAGTGAACGTGTGCGGTGTGGTGTGGTATAAAGTGAACGTGTGCGGTGTGGTGTGGTATAAAGTGAACATGTGCGGTGTGGTGTGGTACAAAGTGAACGTGTGCGGTGTGGTGTGGTATAAAGTGAACGTGTGCGGTGTGGTGTGGTACAAAGTGAACGTGTGCGGTGTGGTGTGGTATAAAGTGAACGTGTGCGGTGTGGTGTGGTATAAAGTGAACATGTGCGGTGTGGTGTGGTATAAAGTGAACGTGTGCGGTGTGGTGTGGTATAAAGTGAACGTGTGCGGTGTGGTGTGGTATAAAGTGAACGTGTGCGGTGTGGTGTGGTATAAAGTGAACATGTGCGGTGTGGTGTGGTATAAAGTGAACGTGTGCGGTGTGGTGTGGTATAAAGTGAACGTGTGCGGTGTGGTGTGGTATAAAGTGAACGTGTGCGGTGTGGTGTGGTATAAAGTGAACGTGTGCGGTGTGGTGTGGTATAAAGTGAACATGTGCGGTGTGGTGTGGTATAAAGTGAACATGTGCGGTGTGGTGTGGTATAAAGTGAACATGTGCGGTGTGGTGTGGTATAAAGTGAACGTGTGCGGTGTGGTGTGGTATAAAGTGAACGTGTGCGGTGTGGTATAAAGTGAACATGTGCGGTGTGGTGTGGTATAAAGTGAACTTGTGCGGTGTGGTGTGGTATAAAGTGAACGTGTGCGGTGTGGTGTGGTATAAAGTGAACTTGTGCGGTGTGGTGTGGTATAAAGTGAACGTGTGCGGTGTGGTGTGGTATAAAGTGAACATGTGCGGTGTGGTGTGGTATAAAGTGAACGTGTGCGGTGTGGTGTGGTATAAAGTGAACATGTGCGGTGTGGTGTGGTATAAAGTGAACGTGTGCGGTGTGGTGTGGTATAAAGTGAACGTGTGCGGTGTGGTGTGGTATAAAGTGAACGTGTGCGGTGTGGTGTGGTATAAAGTGAACGTGTGCGGTGTGGTGTGGTATAAAGTGAACGTGTGCGGTGTGGTGTGGTATAAAGTGAACGTGTGCGGTGTGGTGTGGTATAAAGTGAACATGTGCGGTGTGGTGTGGTATAAAGTGCACTGTGCTGTGCAAGTCCACAGTTAAAGTAACAGTCCAGAGGTCGTAGTGCAAAAAGAAAAATATTTGCAGAAGTGTGATGATGGAGAGAGTGGACAAGTTTTAGATCCTGGGTGTTTCCTGGTTTAAACTCCGAATTGCCTGCGGGAAGAAGCTCCTCCTCATTCTCTCTGTGTTCGCTTTAAGGGAGCGGAAGCGTTTCCCCGAACGCAACAGAGAAAAGAGTCCATTATTGGAAGGCTGAGGTCCTTCATAATATTCCTGGCTCTGGTCCGGCACCACGTGCTGTAGATGTCCTGCAGGACAGGGAGCTCGGTGTGGATGGTACGTTCAGCTGAACGCACCACCCTCTGGAGGGCTCGTCTGTCCTGCATGGTGCTGTTCTCCAAACCAGGAAGTGATGCTACCCGTCAGAACGCTCTCAATGGTGCAGGTGTAGAAAGTCTTAAGCACCTGAGAGGGTAGTTTAAAGTCCCTTAAGTGTCTCAGATGGTACAGACGCTGCCCGGCTTCTTCACCAGGGTGTTGGTGTGACAGGACCAAGACAGGTCCTGTGTGATGTGAACACCAAGGTACCGAAAACTGTCCACTCTCTCCACTGGGGTCCCGCTGATGTTTAGCGGTTGGTATGACCGCTCCTGATTCGTGCTGAAGTCCGCTATCAACTTCTTAGTCTTGCTGACATTCAGGAGAAGGTTGTTCTCCTGGCACCATCTCTCCAGGTTTTTAACCTCCTGTGAGTAGGCCGTTTCATCGTTGTTGGAGATCAGGCCCACCACAACAGTGTCGTCAGCAAACTTGGTGTTGGAGTTGGAAGTGGCCACACAGTCATATGTGTACAGTGAGTACAGCAGGGGGCTCAGGGGGCTGAGGGTGAGGGTGGATGAGGTGTGTTTCCCCACCCGTACGGCTTGTGGTCTGTCTGTCAGGAAGTTAGAGATCCATTGACAAAGCGGCAGGCTGTGTCTCCCAGGACCTCCAACTTAGAGGTGAGTGTGGAGGGAATTATGGTGTTAAATGCTAAATTGTAGTCAACAAACAGCATTTTTGTATAATTCCCTTGTCTGTAGTCCAGGTGGCTCATCATAGTGTGGAGGAGATGAGCAATGGATCCCTCAGTAGAACGGTTCTGAGGGTATGTGAACTGTAGAGGATCCAGTGTGTCCAGTAGTGATGCAGTGATGAAGTCTCTGACCAGTCTCTCAAAGCACTTCATCACTACTGAGGTCAAGGCTACAGGGCGATAGTCGTTAAGGCAGGCGGGCTGGGGTTTCTTTGGAACAGGAACAATGGTGGACTGTTTGAAGCATGAGGGGACAACAGACTGTTCCAGTGAGAGGTTGAATATCTCAGTGAACACCGGTGCTAGCTGGTCAGCTCAGGCTTTCAGAACCCGACCTGTGATGCCAGCTGGTCCTGCTGCCTTCCTGGTATTTACTCTCTTGAATGCCCTCCTCACGTCATGCTCCGAGATGGTGAACGTGTTTACCTCTCCGGCTCTCTCGGCGTGCACGCTGTTTGTGCCGCTAGCATGGTTAGCTGCAGCCTCGAAACGAGCGTAAAAGAGAAAAGCTCGCATCGAGAAAAGATGCTAAAAAGATGCTAATTCTAATACATTCTCGGAATCAGAAAGAGCTTTATTGCTAAGTACGTTTGCACTTAAGGAATTTGTTTCTGGTGACAGAACATTCCAGTTGCCAGCTTCCACTTCATTTGTAAATGATAAATAAAATAATAAAAAAAAAAATAATAATAATAATAAAAAAGAATAAAAAGTGTTATTGCACATTTTTTATAAAGAACAATAAATAAGGAGTAATATAGCACAGAAAGTACAGAAGTGGTTTTGCACATATATTTATGGGGAGAGCATTTAAGCGTTTATGAGGTCGAAGGCCTGGGGGAAGAAATGTTTCCTGTGCCTGCTGTCTTAGTGCTCGGTTGCTGTAATTTTATCAGAATGTCTCCTGATCTACCAGAGGGGACAAACACTGGATCAGGTACAGTATATACAAACATACCTGAGGCATACGTAGCCATTCCCCTCCCCCACCTGGGTCAGTCTGATCACCTCTCTTTGTTCATGCTTCCATAAACACCACTGATCACCTGGATCTATTTATATTTATGGACATATATTTACATATTTATTTGCACTTGTAAATTTGCACATTTGCTGCACTTCTGGTCGACGCTAAACTTCTCTACATTTCAAACTCAAATATTTTACTTTTTACTACATTTAGTGAAATCAGTCGTTTCTTTTTATTAACGAGGATAAAAACGTAACTGGTGAAACACGCAGCGAGTCACCAATCAGGATCGAGCGCACGCTCTGTTTTACACGTGTTCTGATCGGCGCTCGGTGAATCTACTGATCACCAACATACAGTTCAGCATCAGTTCAACATCAAGCAGAACATTTAGAGAGGAATAAATGATGAAGAAACTCCAGACTGGAACTCACCACAACACACGTGACCTCATTTACACGTTTTTACTGAGGAAGGTTTTGTGTTCATGATCATTATAATAGAAATCAATCAGTGTTTGAGTCTTTAATCTCATTCTATTAATAGATCAGTGTGCTGAGAGTCACATTCGAGTCTTTACACAGAAACTGACGTGATTAAGTGAAGAATCGTGTGATAAAATGATCACATTTTACCTTCTGTACTTTAACTCAATTACAAACTTTGTGTACTTCATCCAGCACTGCTGTCTCTCTCTCACACATCCCCATATATCTCACTCTCAGAAAAAATGTATAACAATTTAATACATTCAAAAAATGTTTCTGTGTGTGTGTGTGTGTGTGTGTGTGTGTGTGTGTGTGTGTGTCTCAGGTGAGAGTGTGTTTTCCTGACTCTCAGTTGGACTGTGTGTATACGTACCCATCAGAGGAGTCTGTGGTCAAAGACGAGGGAAACAGCGATGACTGTAGCGGAACAGAAGAGAAAAAAGAAGAAAACGATGAAGAAGAGGAGGATGAGGATGGAGCAGGAAGTGGGATAAAGAGAGTGCTTCGAGTGGGTCTGTACAGTAATCATTTCATGGACAAGTCATTTTACGTGCATTTCATATGGTTTACATTTACATTTAAAAGCATTTGATATGATGTCCTTTACATGAAGCCACAAAGTCTTTAAAGTCTTCATCAATAAATACATTCTGATGCTGGTTCCTTGTGACACAGAGAGTAAGAACTCATCAGTCTAACACTATTTAGAAAAAGAGAGAGTTTTTTTAAGAAGTAGTGATAATTTAAACATTTTTGAAAGAAGTAGATGTTTAGACTGCAGGTGTGATTGCAAGAAGTTCAGCTGTTCAGACATCAAGTTGAAGTTTGTTTCACCACCTCAGTGCCAGAACTGAGAAGAGCCTGGAAGCATCTTGTACCTGGAGAGATAGTGGGCCAGGTTAAGCAGTGGTTAAGGATGAACAGAGTGTGGTGGAGTATGAAGTGAGAGAAGTGATGAGAGGTAGAGGGTAAAAACTTTCTTTCAGCTTCTCCTATTAGGGGGCACCACAGCAGATCATCTGTATTCATGATCTGCATGTTTGATTTGGTACATGTTTTTACGCTGGATGCCCTTCCTAATGCAACCCTCCCCATTTATCTGGGCTTGGGACCGGCACTAAGAGTGACCTGGCTTGTGCCTCCCTAATGGCTGGGGTCGGTTCCCTGACCGGGGAGCAAACCCGGGCCACAGCGGTGAGAGCGCCGCATCCTAACCACTAGACCAGATAAGAGGTATAGGGTACTGGGCAATTATTGTTTTTGTAGACAAGCATCAGTGTTTTAAAGCTGATACTGGCAGCTACAGGAAGCCAGTGGAGGACATGTACCAGGGGTTTAATGTGGAGGAACCTAAGAAGGTAAAAAAACAAGTCCTGTGGCAGCATTCTGAAGTTACAGAGGTTTTATATTTTTCTGAGCAGACTTGCCATGAGAGAGTTACAGTAGTCTAGTTGTGAGATGATGAGGGGCTGATGAGTAAGCAGACCTGGAAGGATGTTGTAAAGGAGAAATCCACACAAGCATGTTAGATTAGCAATCTGAGAAGAAAAGGACTGCTGAGTGTCCATGGTTACCAGAGGAGGGAAGTACAAATACGTCGTTACTGTACTTAAGTCCATTTTACTGAAATCAGTTCTTCACTTCACTATTTATTTATTCAGACAACGTTTTACTTTTCTCATTACATTTTGACACATATATCTAAACTTTCTACTTCTTACATTTTACATGGTGAAATGTCAATATTTTTTCTTCTCACTGTGCCGTTTTCATCTCATCAACCTGTTCCTTGTCATTGTGCAGCTTTTTCAATCCACTGGTGCATCATTTCCTGTCTCTCACACACCACAGACGTAGACTAGTTTCTGAAGCTCACAATAAGAAGGCAGAAGTCAGTAAGAAGTCTGGGGTTAACGTGGATAAGACAGAGGGAGTCAGTGATGAGAACATGACTGAGAACAGAGACATTCCTGATCACCTGATCATCATCTTTTCTCTACTTGTGTTCTACATGGGGGATCCTAAGTCTGGATACATTAATTAGGAAACAACATTAGAAATGATTTTGTATTAATATATTAATTAGGGCTGTAAAAAAATTTACGCATTAATAACATGTTAATGCAAATAAATTTAATTCAAATAATTTTAAAATATAAATACATATAAAAGAGGCGAAATTAAAATCTTCAGCGAAACACATTTATTTTATTGATGCGCAAAGTCTCAAATCAGCACCAAAATCTCCTATGATGCACACAATTAACCCTCTAGGGGGCGACAAACACACCGGCGTGTTTTGTGGCGAACTGAAATTACTTTGACTTTTTGAGAGTACAGATAAGAGCAATACATCATTCGAATCTGTTAAGTGTCTACTTTTATTTGTATTCACTCATAAACATAAATAAAACCGTAATCAAATTACCCAAATCCGTATGAAAGTTAGAAGAGTTACAGTTTCTCCGGTATCACCTCATTACCCGTCCGTGTGGAAACATAGCAAAGGTTCTGTTTGGTGTCCTGATGATTCACTTCATTTAAAACACAATAATTACTTTAAAACATTTACTAGAATATTTTGTCTTCATGCTCTATGTTAAGTTCGGTTTCACTAACAATAAACATACATTTGCGTAAAGCATACATTTTTGTCCGTGAACATGTTGATTAGAGAAATAAAAAAAAAAAAAAAGAAAAGTATTAATTTAAGGTACGTTTAGAACAGATGATGAACAGATGACAATGTTAACAAAGTGACGTGAGGTTCAGTTACGGTGTGAAACAGGTAGTAATAATCACTACTTTTTACTGAAGTACATGTCAGAGCCCAAACTTCTTTACTTTAACTTTGGTAAAAAAGTGTAGACAGAACTTCAACTTTTTTATCTTTTAAAACATCAGTGTCAATTTGCCACCCTCCTGTACCCATGCACCTCATACAACAAGTTGCCTTTTACTGGAACAGAATGTTTTAGAGCATGCAGTAATATGAAAACTCGGTGAAAAACCGACCTTGAGGAGCTGAATGTTCGAATGAACTGTTCTATGCATCAGTAAAGGAGTGGAATGAAGTTTCAAAATAACATGACATTTACAAAGTATGATTGTTTTCTATTATACCTCATAAGCATAAGCAAGTTTATTCGCTACTGCAATTTCCTACCACTAGGGGTCTCTGCCTACATGCAGAAATGTACACATTTTCATGTTCAAGAAATAAATTTAGAATAAATTCTGTGTTTAGTTACATTTATATACATTTTTATAGGTCCAAGATAATTTTTTTCCCAGTGTGTGGTGGTGTTGCAGTCACAGCATTCCAATCATAATTCCAGCATCTTTCCATTGAGCTAACACTTCACTAGTTGGTGTTTGTTGCAGTATGTGGTGATTGGATTGCCTGGTGTTGGTGCAGGTAGTGTTACTGTGGGTGAAGTAGGTGAGGTTGGTGCAGTAACAGCTGGAACCAAATTCCAGCATTGCAGAAGAATCACAATTAAAATTGCATCAGAAATAAATACAGCAAAATGAACACTTAGTTTTTGATCATTGTAAATTTCAGTCACTGCAGAACCTTTTAATGCATTCATTTAAAGATAAAAATATGATAAGGCTTTTGAAATGAAAAATAAATTGACCTAATGAATAAATCTATAGCAATAAATTTAAAAAGCAACATATTTCAGCGATCGTTGTAATTATATGTTAAATGTTAGTAATATCATTTCATATCTAATATCTAACATTAATAGTTATAATGCAACAGAAACAATAGAATAGAGTCATCATCAATAATAATTCATAATTTGTGCTCTAAATATATTTGTAATGACTTCTGTCAGGTTTGTAGAACACCTCTACATGACTTCATTAATCGTACTTATTTCTTCTCCCTCTTTTTCAGATGAGTCGTGTCCACGTTTATCAGTCACAACAAAGCTGGATTCCGCTTCCCAGAATACACTGAGGCATATTAACATGGCTGCTAGGGACTAGAATCCTTAATTGGCATCTTCACACACAGATACTGATTAGACCCACCTGTTTCCAGTCACTCCAGCACCCTGTATACACTTCCTCATCCACTTTTTCTGAACTAATCCTCAGTGTTCACCTTCATGACTTGCAAAGTCTTTCTATCTTCATTTTGATCTTTTTTTCATCCTGGTCTTTGTATTTTTGGATCTTGCATCTTATTTCTTTTGCTAATCACTTGTCCTACTGTCAGTCCCTGTCTTCAAGTCTGCTTTACATCAAGGATTTACCTGCCAGTTTAATACCAATCCTGTAAATCCAAATCTGCAACTCTATAACATGACATTAAGACTTATCATCATGGATGCAACAGAAGAAGCAAACTGGCACACCATTATGGCAGCCCTGGAAAAGCAAGTTGAGAAACACCAGCACCACCTGGCCATGCTGGAATCAAAACTTCTGCTGCTTTTGCCTCTGGAACCATGGGAGAGACTTCCCTGTGCAATAATGTTCTACTCCAGTGCTCTTCATGTTTATGGTGTGGAGAAGACTTTTTTGAGAAACAGTTTGTGCACCGACATAAAAAGTACTTACTAAAGTCTTATAAAGCCTTATAACCAGGCACCAGTTAGAACAGGCAAATCAGCAGATTGAGTGCTTTCTGTGAACAGGTCTAAAGATGGGACTCGGTTCTTCAATAGGCTGAGGGATTTTCTAAGCAACTTAACCATGCAGCTGACATCCTTTCAGTGTTTTCTAGGTAACCAGTGACCTCTATTTCACCTGTAATGAAAACAGATTTATCTGCAGTAGACACATGGATCAGGTGGAATGTTTTCTGAATATCACTGTGGATGTGTTCTGTCATGCCAACACTGGAATCCACCAAGTACTCCACTTCCCAAAATACACCCCAGCATAGAAACATGGCTGCCATGGACTACAGACCCCAACACCTCTTCCTTTCAGCTCATGTTCTCGATTTACTCGATTGCTGATTAGCATCAGAAATGTCATGCGAATAGTCACTGAATGTGATGATGAATAATTCTGTGGGAATAAAATGCGGTCTGCATATTTATTTTTTGAAGTCAGAGCTTTTTCATGTTTTTGGCCATTTTTGCACAGTAAAATATCTGAGTATGTATTATTAATAGACCTGTACATATTTATCAAAAATATAGAAAGCAAAATTCCTGTTTACATAGTGTTGGTGTTTTATTCATTAATAATCTTGCATGGATCTGGGTACGATTTGTTATTCTTGTTTTATGTAAAAAATTTTAGATTTTTTTTTTTTTATTTTTGTTTACTGGTTCAAGGAGCTGGCTTCAAATAAATAAATAAAAATTACTTTATTATTAAAAAAATTAAATAAATTCTGCAGGGATTTTCTGTTGGCATGTGTGGGGTATGAAGTTTCTTGTTTTTTTTCCTTCACTGATTCAAAGACTCAATCTGAGTATGTGTGTGTGTGTGTGTGTGTGTGTGTGTGTGTGTGTGTGTGTGTGTGTGTGTGTGTGTGTGTGTGTGTGTATGTCATAGTGTATCACATGGTCCCTCTCAGCACCTGCAGTAGGTCCCAGCTGCAGCAGTCACACACACTGAGGTTTTTGTACGACTCTCTAACACTGTGTGAACACCAAGCTACCACTGATTGTGTGTATACTCTGACAGTAATAATCTCCAGCATCTTTAGTCTGGACTCCACTGATGGTCAGAGTGAAATCAGATCCAGATCCACTGCCACTGAAACGATCTGGAACTCCTGATTCTCGTTCATCAGCATTATAGATCAGGAGTTTAGGAGCTTCTTCAGGTTTCTGCTGATACCAGGCTAAACAGTCACCACCACAGTCATTATCAACATCAGAACTGGTTTTACAGCTGATTGTGAGCGTGTCTCCTGGAGAAACAGATTTCACTGCAGGACTCTGAGTTACAGTCACCTGACCTCTGGATCCTGAAAAAGAAGAAGAAGAATAAATGTGTTTCCTACATTATTAATGATGTGGAATTTGGAGAACATCTAGTCGTCCATATTCACATGGGTTTATCAGCTGAACAGTAGAAGATAAAACATTGTGTTACCTCGAGTACAGAGGGCCAGTGTGCAGATGAAGATGATGATGAATCTCATGGTTGCTGTGGGTGAAGTCGCTGAGCAGCAGCTTTCAGTCATGAAGTGTTAAAGTCACAGAGCTATAAACTCTCTCAGAGCACTGAAGCATGAGCTGCTAATGCAAAGAGTGTGTGTGTGTGTGTGTGTGTGTGTGTGTGTGTGTGTGTGTGTGTGTGTGTGTGTGTGTGTGTGTGTGTGTGTGTGTATGTGTGTGTGTGGTCACTGTAGTGTAACAGAGGTTTTTGTATGACAGTTTCATTAGAATGTATCACTGTGGTGGACTTTCGGTGGAGGAACCAAACTGATCATCAGTAAGTTTCTCTTTTGTATATAAACGAAATGATTTGTTTATTTATTTGGATGAAATTATAATTTAGAGTTTTATTTATATATATTGCATGTTATTGTGACACTGAGACACAGTTTGAGTGAAATGAAACGAAGCTAAAAGAAAGAAGAAATCAGGATTTAGCTGTTAGCTGAAGAAGTGTGCAGTTTGTTCCTCAGGAAACACGGCACTTTTACATTCACAGCTTCTGAAGGTCATATTGTGTGCTGTGAAGGACATGGTATAAAACTTCATCCTGTGCCTGTTAGTCTTCTATCATTGTACTGATGTACTGAGTTTGAATCTCCAAACAAAGAGAAACAGTGTGTAGAAAGGTGGATGTGGTGTGATGTGCTGATTTCCATCACTGAACTGATCTCAGCCTTTTTGCCAGATGTGGGATTGTAATAGAGGAAATCTTGGTATCAGGAAACTCAAAGGGAAGGTGTGATGTTGCATTTTCCAGCCCTGATTCTGTGGAATATCAGTGTATTTACATCATCAGTGTAGTGATTTTTCTGTAGGACTACATGTCAAAGTAACACAACAACTTAGGAGGACTGGAAAACACTCCCAGAAGAAATCTGATCAAAGTCCGAGTCTCTCCACAATATAACGAGGAACTAGTAAATGTTCTCCTGCTGAGAAGTTCTACTGAACTGCAGTAATGTGAATAAGCAGTAATGAGTAAATGTTGTGTAACTGTGTGTAAATGTGTGTTTATTGTGTGTTTGTGGTCTCCAGCCGGTCCCACGGTGAAGCCCTCCGTGTCTCTGCTCCCTCCCTCCTCTCTGCAGCCGTCTGACAGATCGGCCTCGCTGCTCTGCCTGCTGTCTGCCTACTCTCCACAGGGGGCGCTGGTGAGGTGGACGGTGGACGGCTCAGAGGTGAAGGACGGGGTTCTGACCAGCCCAGAAGAACACAAGAAGGACGGTTACACACGCAGCAGCACCCTGACCCTCAGCAAAGAACTCTGGGAAAAGGGGGAGGAGTTTGTCTGTACCGTCTCCCATGGTGGTGTCCATCATCCGCTCACGTTCAGAAAGAGCCAGTGTTAAGACCAACAGCTCCAAGATAGAATTGAACACTGAGCTGCTCACACATCCATCTACAATCGAGTTTCAATTCTACACAATGCTGACATTTCTGTCTTTCCTCTCTTCACTGTCCTGTTGCTCTTCCTGTAGTTTTGCTCTGCTGAAATAAAGCTTCATTTTGGACATTGTGTGTTCTTTTATTCGAGTTAATAGTCATTATCAGTGTGATGAGAGAGTGTGTTTAGCTGGAGATTCAGTGCTGTGTGTTGTGCTTCACTGAGTTTGGCTGAAGGAAGTTGAACATCTGGTGAAAGTTCTGCTCTATTCTGGGAGAAACAGAATCACTCAGTCGTCTCCATGGAAATCTCTCTCTCAGTTCACTGATCTCCACTAACTGCTGCTCAGTTCTGCTCTCCTACATCCATTTCAAACTGAAGTCAGAACTGAGCAAGTTCAAGTATATAATAATT
>NC_139580.1:1131134-1203634 GCF_946808225.1 Silurus aristotelis
CAAGGGCCCAGCATTGGCAGCTTGGTGGTGCTGGAATTTAAACCAATAACCTTCTCATCTGAAGTGTTACAGCCTTAACCACTGAGCTACCACCTCCCTTGTGGCTTCTAAGACAGAGTACACCTGCAGATCTCAATGTATATACAGTAATGCTATAGGAGGAAATGACCTCACCCACATGATCTTTTCCTTTTGTGTCTCTAGAATTTGTTTTTCTTTACGGAAGTGTATCAGGTGTATTTATATATAACTTAATTTACACATGAACAAATTAAAGTTGATATTCACATGGTTGTGTGTGTGTGTGTGTGTGTGTGTGTGTGTGTGTGTGTGTGTGTGTGTGTGTGTGTGAGTGACACTCAACTAATCTTTTCTTTCCCTCCATCAGATACCACAGCTTCCGCTCGGATCTCAGCATGCTTGTCAGACATATCTTCATGGATGAGTGCTCACCAACTAAAACTCAACCCCAGCAAAACCGAACTGCTGGTCATCCCAGGTGATTCATCTCCAGGTCAAGATCTCCAAATAACACTTCATGACTCTCTGCTCTCCCCTTTAGCCACTGCTCGTAACCTTGGGGTAACTATGGACAATAAACTGTCCTTCTTCCCACATGTCGCTAATGTGTCTCGTTCTTGTAGATTTCTTCTCTACAACATCCGAAGGATTCGACCATTTCTGTCCACACAGGCTGCCCAGGTGCTTGTTCAGTCTCTTGTCATTTCAAGACTTGACTACTGCAAATCTCTGCTGGCAGATCTTCCCCTGAACGCTATTCGTCCACTGCAAATAATCCAAAATGCAGCTGTGTGACTTGTGTTCAACCGGCTCAAGTTCTCCCACACCACTCCACTGCTGCGCTCCCTTCACTGGCTTCCAGTAGCTGCACGTATCAGATTCAATTCAATTCAATTCAATTCATTTTTACCACGCTGTCTGAGATCCTCCAGCACTGCTCCACTGGTACCACCTTCTCTCAGAATGAGAGGTAGGTACACTTCAAGGCTCGTCTCTGTTCTGGCACCGAGGTGGTGGAATGAACTTCCCCTAGATGTCCGTACAGCGTCAGAGTCCCTGATTATCTTCAAGTTACGACTGAAGACCTTCATCTTCCTGAAACACTTAAATTACCACATTCCAAGTTTGTAGAATTCATGAGTTATATTTATATTAAGTGTGTAATCTTGTGTACAGTGTAGATTTATTCATTACTAGAAACTCAAAGCACTTTTGTACGTCGCTCTGGATAAGGGCGTCTGCTACATGCCACAAATGTAAATGTAAATGTAAATGTTTTAAGATAAAGGCTACCATCTGTGTAGAATGATCAGTCATTTATCAGGTATGTACTATATGCTGAGTCTGTGTTTTTTAATATGTGTACCATCACATAAAAATGTCACCCGAAAGTAAAACATCACATGACACTGAACACTGGCGAAACAACCATATGACCTTATTTAGTGCTGCTTCTACAAAACCACATCCTGTTAAACTGGGACAAAAATGTTTATTAGAATTCATAGCAGCTGTTTTTCTAAGAAATCATGTCTCATTCATTTCAATAGCATTTTGTTATAATGGGCCATGTTCAAGTTCCAGATCTTCATTTGAATAGAATAGAATTGAATAGAATAAAATAGCTTTTATTTGTCACATATGCATTATAGCACAGCGAAATGATTTTCTTCACATATCCCAGCTTGTTCAGAATGTGGGCTCAGAGTGCAGGGTGAGCCATGACACAGCGCCCCTGGTGTACAGAGGGTGAAGGAGGTTGAAGAGGTCTTGCTCAGGGGTTGTAGAGTAACAGCTTGTTGATACTGGGGTTTAAATCCCCAACCTTCTGTCACTTTCTGCAAATAAATGCTCTAAATGACTATGTTTATTTGGAATTTGGGATTAATGTTGTCAGTAGTATATAAAATAAAACAAACATTTAAATTACACAAACAGACAAGTAAAGTAAAACCAGAAAAACTTTGCAGCAGTCTCTTTATTCTTTCCAGAGCGAAAATTTGGATTTGTGGAGTCTTTACCCACCAGCATTACTTTGTGTTCCTTATTTTTGTAGTTAATTTCTCAAAAAAAAAAATAGTTTTTTTATTTTTTTCTGAATAAAGATTCACATGCCTCTGAGCTCCATCCATCTCCATATCACTCTGTCTTCCACATCTGCCTCTTTCAAACCAACCACCGGCATTTTTTCCCTCGCCACATCCATAAAGCTCCTCCTTGGGCTTCCTCTTCTCCTCCTGCCCGGTGGCTCCATCCTCAGCATTCCTATACTGACATACACCATGTATATATCATATACACCCTCGTCTTCACCTGCACATGCAAAATCTTTAACTGCAGCTCCACCTCCTGTCCTTTTTCCTGTTAATGCCACTGTCTCTAATCCATACAACATCTCAGGTCTCACCACAGACCTATAAACTTTCCCTTGCACTCTCACAGATACTCTTCTATCACAAATCACTCCTGCTATCACTCTTCTCCACCCACTCCACCGTGCCTGCACTCTTTTCTTCACTTCTCTAACACACTCTCCATTACTTTACACTGTTGAACCCAGGTACCTGAACTCCTCCACCTTCTCCACCTCTTCTCCCTGCAACCGCACCCCTCCACTGCCCTCCCTCTCATTCACACACATGTACTCTGTCTTACACTTACTGACTTTCATTTCCCTTCTCTCCAGCGTGTACCTCCACCTCTCCAGGCTCTTCTCCACCTGCTCCCTACTCTCACCACAAATCACAATATCATCCGCAAACATCATAGTCCAGGGAGACTCCTGTCTGACCTCGTCCTTCAACCTGTCCATCACCACTGCAAACAGGAAAGGGCTCAGGGCCGATCCTTGATGCAGTCCAACCCTCACCCTGAACCAGTCTGTCGTTCCTACTGCACACTTCACTCCTGTCACACTGTCCTCATACATGTCCTGCACCACCCTCACATACTTCTCTGACACACCTGACTTCCTCATACAATACCACAACTCCTCTCTCGGCACCCTGTCGTACACGTTCTCTAAATCCACAAATACACAATGCAACTCCTTCTGACCTTCTCTATACTTCTCCATCAACATCCTCAAAGCAAATAAGGCATCTGTGGTGCTCTTCCTCGGCATGAAACCATACTGTTGCTCACAGATGGTCTCCTCTTCTCTAAGCCTGGCTTCCACTACTCTTTCCCATAACTTCATGGTGTGACTGATCAACTTAATTCCCCTGTAGTTACTGCAGGTCTGCACATCTCCCCTATTCTTAAAGTTCGGTACTAGCACACTCCTTCTCCATTCCTCAGGCATCTTCTTACCTTCCAAAATCCTGTTAAACAATCTGGTTAAAAACTCCACTGCATCTCTCCTAAACATCTCCACGTTTCTACGTGTTTCCACGTTTCTATGTCATTTGGTCCAAACTAATTTTTACTCTTCATCCTCTTAATCGCTGCTCTCACTTCCTTCTTACTAATCCTATCCACTTCCTGCTTCACCACCTCCACACCATCCAAAATTCTCTCTCTCTCACAATCTGTGAGAATGTATAGATGCTGCTGAAATTGAAATAAGTTTCTAGGTGTTCCAACTACAATGTGGCACAATGTGTGTTTGTGGTCTCCCGCTGGTCCCACAGTGAAGCCCTCAGTGTCTCTGCTCACTCCCCCCTCTCTGGAGCTGGCTGCGCAGATGTCTATGTAAACGCTCCACTCCCGGTGGGAACTTTGAAGAGGATGCCCCCGCCCTTAGTGGTTCTGGCCCCGCTTTTTAGATTAGATTAGATTAGATTCAACTTTATTGTCATTGTGCAGGGAACATGTACAGAGCCAATGAAATGCAGTTAGCATCTAACCAGAAGTGCATAGATAGCTTATTTACAAGTGGCAGTGTAATAAATAAGGGTATGAGGTTATACAGAAGGTGTAGTAATATGTACATATTACTGAATATGGGTGTATATATATAGTGTGGATTTTATATAACTATAAGTACTTTTGCTGAGGTGTTGAAGGGATGTGCTAGTTCCTGGGGGTCACAGATTGACCTGGCAGAGGTTCTGGAGATGGGCTTGGGTGGTATGTTCTGCAAACTCATCTATTACAAGGAGGTATTGAAGTTGGTGACTTTGGCTGTAGCCAAACTAGATATAGACTGGCCGGCCAATCGGCAGAAAGCTTGCTCGTCCAGCCAGCTTGATGTGTGCCTTTTGCATCCTACATCACAACCTCCGTGACAGGGGTTAGATTTCTTTCCAGAGCTGCAAACTGTGGTG
Organism: Silurus aristotelis; assembly: GCF_946808225.1. Lineage (NCBI taxonomy): Eukaryota > Metazoa > Chordata > Actinopteri > Siluriformes > Siluridae > Silurus > Silurus aristotelis. The sequence goes on from NC_139580.1 coordinate 1,135,424, forward strand.
TCCAGGTCCTGGGCAAAGGACCACAACATGGCAGTATTGCAGGCCTATCACGCTGATCTGCTGCGAGAGCTGGACGTGGGGGGCGTCTCTGGTGGCCAGGAGGTCTAGAAGCTCCACGGTGCGGTGGACCTAGCTCTGAGGGCCACTAAATAGACCGGGCTATGGCTGCCTTTGTATCTGCTAAAAGGCACCTATGGCTCACCCTCTCAAGTCAAGTCAAGTCAAGTTTATTTCTATTGCGCTTTTCATAACAGACATTGTCTCAAAGCAGCTTTACACAAATCAACAGTGAAGGTGAATGGTGTGAATTTGTCCCTGATGAGCAGCCGTGGCGACTGTGGCAAGGAAAAACTCCCTTAGATGTTATGAGGAAGAAACCTTGAGAGGAACCAGACTCAAAAGTGGAACCCATCCTCATTTGGGTGACATCAAGAGTTTGATCATAAATCTTTCAACACTACAGAACACTGGAGAGTGAGAACTAACATGAGTACTGGAGTATAAGATTATAAGTGATGTTCTTTCTGCAGTCTTATACAGTCTATATGGTCAGTAGCTCCTAGTTTTATGAGCTCAGCATTTGTGATCATCACAGATCCAGCATCAGCTTCTCCATGCCAGAGCCTTTAAACACTCCAGGAGGTCCAATGTCAAACTCCACACATGTACTGGGATCCAGTTGGCACTGGTACGTCTCAAGATGGTTCGGGATGTTTGCGAGTTCGGCATCTACTTCTTCAAAGGTCCGTAATCATCATGAGGTGGGACGTGACTGGAGCTGGAGGAACCTCAGGGTGTTTCAGGATGGGGAGAGAAAGAGAAGCAGTGGAGAGGAATTAGCGTAGCTGCTGTTCATGATATTAACAGCACAAGTTGATAATGTGCAGGTGATCAGATGTTCTGGAGCACAAGGTTATGATGTGAGACGTATGTTATGTGTAGGCTTTGTTAAAAAGATATGTTTTTAATCTGCACTTAAACTGAGCAGCAGCACTTAGTCATGAAGTGTTATAAAGACACTCAGAGCACTGAAGCATGAGCTGCTAATGTGTGTGTGTGTGATTCAGTGCTGTGTGTTGTGCTTTACTGAGTTTGTCTGAAGGAAGTTGAACATCTGGTGAAAGTTCTGCTCTATTCTGGGAGAAACAGAATCACTCAGTCGTCTCCATGGAAATCTCACTTCCTTTCCACTGCTCTCTGATTTTGCTTATTAACTCCTAAATGCTGTAGAAATAAATATCAGTGTGATGGAGACTGAGATTACATGAGCAAGAAAACTTGGTACCAGACTCAGATGATTAAAAGTGCAGTTTGGTAAACTAGACTCCTCTCTCAAAGGTCAGTTTTACTTAAACTGGGTGAGTGTGTCTGAACCCCAAACACTGTCAGGAAGACTATTCCAGAGTTTAGGAGCTAAATGTGAAAATGCTCTACCACCTTTAGTGGACTTTGCTATTTTAGGAACTACTAGAAGCCCAGAGTTTTGAGATCTCTCAGAACTGTATGACACGGATAGGCCATTTTGCTGGATGCCCCTCTAGGGCTCACTGGCCAATTCAGCGACTCAGTGAATACGGTCGCTAAAAGGTTTTGAGGGGGCCAAGAAACAGTCAGTGGCATTCCAGCGGTTCCTCCCACGTCACTCTCGGCAGGGACAGCCTGAAAAAGAAGAAAAAATGTGTTCCCTACATTAACAATGATGTGGATAATGATCAAACTCATGGTTGTTGTGGGTGAAGTTGCTGAGCAGCAGCACTTAGTCATGAAGTGTTATAAAGACACTCAGATCACTGAAGCATGAGCTGCTAATGTGTGTGTGTGTGTGTGTGTGTGTGTGTGTGTGTGTGTGTGTGTGTGTGTGTGTGTGTGGTCACTGTAGTGTAACAGAGGTTTTTGTACGACAGTTTCATTAGAATGTATCACTGTGGTACACTTTCGGTGGAGGAACCAAACTGATTGTAAAAAGTAAGTGACAAATTTATTTATCTTCACGAAAATTTTTGAACTTATTTTTATCATTCATTTTATAACATTTTGTGTAATAAATTGTATCTTAAATAGCAAAATATATATTTTTTATTTGTTTGTTCCTTTTGTTAATTATATTTAATAAAATTGACAGAATAAATCCAGTTGTTTCTGCTTTTTAAAGTCACTTTGATTTCAGTATTTAGTGATTAATTTTAATTAATGTGGTGAGGGAAGACATGCAGGTAGTTGGTGTGAAAGAGGCAGATGTAGAGGACAGTTTGGTATGGAGACAGATGATCCGCTGTGGAAACTCCTAATGGGAGCAGCCGAAAGAAGAAGAAAAAGTGATTAATTTTAATGAAGTGCTGCTGCAGAGTTTCCAGTTTTGTCTCTACTGGAGTTCAGAACATTTACAGAATAAACTCACTGAGTGTTTGAGTGTTGGAATACAGTGGGACTATTGGGTGCAGTTACTGAATAGAACTGGGTGAAGACTAAATCAGATAGAAGATGGATTATGGTGTGGAGTTAAAGCTGATGGCTTCCACATGTTCTCTTTGTTTCTTAGTGAAATTTAAACCAAATGGACTGATGTTTCTTCACTAAAGCTGCTTCTAACTTGTAGTTCCCCCATGTGTCTCTGTTCATTTAGAGTTAGGAACTGTATTCATGTCTATAGGTAGAGTTTATAGATGCTGCTGAAGGTCGTAGAAGTTTCCAGATGTTTCTACTGAACTGCAGTGATTTGAGAACAGTGTGGATCACTGCACTGATTACTAAACACACATTAATGGTTCCAGTCTGAACTCTGAATAAGCAGTAATGAGTAAATGTTCTCCTGCTGAGAAGTTCTACTGAACTGCAGTAATGTGAATAAGCAGTAATGAGTAAATGTTGTGTAACTGTGTGTAAATGTGTGTTTATTGTGTGTTTGTGGTCTCCAGCCGGTCCCACGGTGAAGCCCTCCGTGTCTCTGCTCCCTCCCTCCACTCTGCAGCCGTCTGACAGATCGGCCTCGCTGCTCTGCCTGCTGTCTGCCTACTCTCCACAGGGGGCGCTGGTGAGCTGGACGGTGGACGGCTCAGAGGTAAAGGACGGGGTTCTGACCAGCCCAGAAGAACACAAGAAGGACGGTTACACACGCAGCAGCACCCTGACCCTCAGCAAAGAACTCTGGGAAAAGGGGGAGGAGTTTGTCTGTACCGTCTCCCATGGTGGTGTCCATCATCCGCTCACGTTCAGAAAGAGCCAGTGTTAAGACCAACAGCTCCAAGATAGAATTGAACACTGAGCTGCTCACACATCCATCTACAATCGAGTTTCAATTCTACACAATGCTGACATTTCTGTCTTTCCTCTCTTCACTGTCCTGTTGCTCTTCCTGTAGTTTTGCTCTGCTGAAATAAAGCTTCATTTTGGACATTGTGTGTTCTTTTATTCGAGTTAATAGTCATTATCAGTGTGATGAGAGAGTGTGTTTAGCTGGAGATTCAGTGCTGTGTGTTGTGCTTCACTGAGTTTGGCTGAAGGAAGTTGAACATCTGGTGAAAGTTCTGCTCTATTCTGGGAGAAACAGAATCACTCGGCCGTGACCATGGAAATCTTACTCTCAGTTCACTGATCTCCACTAACTGCTGCTCAGTTCTGCTCTCCTACATCCATTTCAAACTGAAGTCAGAACTGAACTCTGGTTTGAGTATATAATAATTTATAATTTCAAATTACTCTGAAACTGATTTTATGCTAATGTCTTTTTTTCCACAAATAATGTGGAGATAAAAATAAAGATGTTCTTTATAAGTGTAAGTTTGTCTCTGATGAACAAGTCGGTGGAGACTGTGGTGAAGGAAAAACTCCCTGAGATGCAGAAGGAAGAAACCTTGAGAGGAACCAGACTCAAGAGGGAACCTCATCCTCATCTGGGTGCCACCGAATGTCCATTTATTACAGATAAACGATGTTGAGGTGCAGTGATGGAGATCAGAGCAAACTGTAGTCCTGAGTCAGTGTAGCAGACTGTAGATATTAACTACAGTCCAAATCTAAATCCTCAGAGTTACTCTTCTTACTTCATTATTTCATGGATTTCCAGAAATCCGTATGAGAAACCGTCCTCAGCTGCACAGAGTCGCCTCCAATCGAAGAGAACACTATCCAGAGACAGACCAGGACAAAGTGGGAAGATCCGAGGAGGGAACAGGGGCAGGAACAGTGGTCACTGTAACCTCAGGAGCATGTTTAAATAGACCAAGAGAGAGAGAGAGAGAGAGAGAGAGAGAGAGGATATGGATTATTAAGTGTCCTTATTGTTGTATGAGAGTTAAAGTCACTGTGCAGTTTGGACTCAAGACTCGCTATGGCAGCATAACTAAAAGAGAGAACCAGAAGGTAACACCGACATGAGGGATCTCTGGGATAAGAGACGACCCACCACACCACCATCAACAAACCTGAGTGAACGTGTGAGAGTGAGGAGACGACAGCATACAAATATACCAGTTCACCAAACACTCCATATCCATGATCCCTCCAGATCTGCTCTAGATCTTGAATTATTACCCTTCTTTACCACTAGATGTTTTTGTAATCTCATGACTGACATCCTCTAACAAGACCCATGAAGCTACAGAAACTAACAGTTTTTTAATGAAAAAGCTGATTGAGTTGGACCTGCTGTGATTGTGGCAACCTCGATTATTTATTAAAGAAATCTTCATGGTTTTACAGCTCTCTCTAAATATAATGCTCAAATTAATACAACTTTCTTCACACAATGAATACAACGTCTCTAGGTTACGTATGTAACTGAGGGAACGAGATTAGCCCGCATCCATGCACTTTGTGAAGGTACAAGGTGAGAGCGCTAGGCCAAACGGGAGGACCTGATATTGGTAAGCTTCACCCCCGAAAGCAAACCATTGGAACCTTCTGTAAGCGGGGAGGATGGCTATGTGGAAGTATGCGATGGCGCCGATAACGTCGGCTGCCATCTCGACTTCTCCGGCAACGCTTTGTCTTTATTTGTTTATTTTATATATTTATTTCCATAGTTATCATTCTATTTATACATGATGGTCATCATTAGATATGACAGAACCACTCTTATATCTATTGGTGTACAATCTACTCACTTTTCGCCGTTTTTAAACCCGGACCCATGCTGGCCGAGCGAGATCCTGAGGAAGAACAAAGGACACGACCCATACCAGCGTCCGTGAGGGAAATGTCAGGAACAGGCTGAGGGCACACGCACACCGCGCTCCCATATCTATTATCCTGTTAACCAACGTCCAGTCCCTAGAAAACAAGCTTGACGACCTCAGGGCAAGGGTCAAGTTCCAGAGGGACATTTGGGACTGCAACCTTCTCTGCTTCACAGAGACATGGCTGAACCCAGCACTACCGGACCACGCAATCTAGGGTGGAAAGAGGAGTTGTGGTATTGTATAAGGAAGTCAGGTGTGTCAGAGAAGTATGTGAGGGTGGTGCAGGACATGTATGAGGACAGTGTGACAGCAGTGAAGTGTGCAGTAGGAACGACAGACTGGTTCAAGGTGGAGGTTGAACTGCATCAAGGATCGAATTTGAGCCCTTTCCTTTTTGCAGTGGTGGTGATGGACAGGTTGATGGACAAGGTCAGACAGGAGTCTCTGTGGACTATAATGTTTGCGGATAATATTGTGATTTGTGGTGAGAGTAGGGAGCAGGTTGAGAAGATCCTGGAGAGGTGGAGGTACACGCTGGAGAGAAGGGGAATGAAAGTCAGTAGGAGTAAGACAGAGTACATGTGTGTGAATGAGAGGGAGGGCAGTGGAGGGGTGCGGTTGCAGGGAGAAGAGGTGGGGAAGGTGGAGGAGTTCAGGTACCTGGGGTCAGCAGTGTAAAGTAATGGAGAGTGTGTTAGAGAAGTGAAGAAAAGAGTGCAGGCAGGGTGGAGTGGGTGGAGAAGAGTGATAGCAGGAGTGATTTGTGATAGAAGAGTAGCTGTGAGAGTGAAAGGGAAAGTTTATAGGACTGTGGTGAGACCTGAGATGTTGTATGGATTAGAGACAGTGGCATTGAGTAAAAGACAGGAGGTGGAGCTGGAGGTAGCAGAGCTGAAGATGTTGAGGTTTTTGTTGGGATTTATGAGGATGGACAGGATTAGAAATGAGTTTATTAGAGGGACAGCACATGTAGGAGGTTTTGGAGACAAGGTGAGGGAGGTGAGATTGAGATGGTTTGGACATGTGCAGAGGAGGGACATGGGGTATATCAGTAAGAGAATGCTGAGGATGGAGCTACCAGGAAGGAGGAAAAGAGGAAGGCCAAGGAGGAGGTTTATGGATGTGGTGAGGGAAGACATGTAGGTAGTTGGGTTGAAAGAGGCAGATGTAGAGGACAGTGGGGCATGGAGACGGATGATCTGCTGTGGAGACCCCTAATGGGAGAAGCTGAAAGAAGAAGAAGAAGAAGAAGAAGATACTCTACATTCAGCAGGGGCGTGGCCATCCTGGTTTATAAAAAGCTTATTTTTAGACCTCTGAACTGTGTAAAGGATAAAAAAGGGTCATAATGTGATTGTAAAGGATGTTCTCTTGGGCAATGCTGTTACATTTATGAATATTTATTGCCTTAGATAGGAAATCAGGGTCACAACAGGGGTGTTGTTACACTGATTTCCTATCTAAGACATTTGCAGAATTTACTGAATTGGCCTCTGAGAGCTCTTTTGTGGGCACAGATTTCAATTGCAATTTCAATCCTTCTTTTTATATACTTCCACTCGGTACTCTCACACTCTCAAAACTTACTTACTTCCATATGTCCGGATATGGGGTATTCTGATGCTCCACTCCACGGAGTTGGAGTTTACCTTTTTTTCTGTGCCCCCCAAAAGTAATTTTAAAATATGAATATTTTTTCATTCCTTCCCAAAATTGTCTCTAGTGTTGTCATGTACAATAGGTAATATTATTATATCAGATCATTCTTCTGTGTGTCTGGCTTACTCGCTTTCTGAAAATAGGGTGCTGTCACGATGCTGGAGATTTCACCCCCCCTGCTGAAAGATGAACATTTCCTATCATACTTTACTAAGGCATTTCATTCAATCAACTCACCCTCTACTAATAGTCCCGCTATCCTGTGGGAGACATGTGAAGCCTAGGTTTAATTATGTCCTTTGTGGCATTTAATAGATCAAAAGAACTACAAATTCTTGAATCTAAATTAGCCAACCTTGAGAAACATTATATTTCAAATCCCCTCTTACACTCTGCTAATACAAGCCTCACAAAATTCTCTTCAATTTGCTAAGCAGAAATTATATGAATATTGGAACAAACCTAATAAATATCTTGCCAATTTGGCCAAAAAGAGGGCTGACTCACAGAATATTGCTTTAATTATAGATTCTAATTGCAGGAGGCTATTGAAGAATAGAACCATTAATAAAGTAGTTTCCTTGTTTTATTCAAATCTATACAAATCTGAGCAGCCAGATAATGCCCCAACTCATATGCATGCATTTAACTCAACACTCCAAAACTCCCTAGGGCCACAGAGGCTCAGAAATTACATGCCCCTATCTCTAGAGAGAAAGCACTGCTTGCCTAAACATCTATGCCCTCAGGGAAGGCCCCAGAGCCAGACGGATTAGGGTGCGAGTTTTATAAATCCTTTAATGACATTTTCCTTTGTTGTCTATGTTTAACCATTCTTTTAATTTAGTCTTCTTTTGCCATATGTAGAGAAGCAAATATTTCCTTAATTCTTAAAAAAGGGAAATGCCCTGAATACTGTGCCTCCTATAGGTTAATAGCCCTACTAAACTCTAACCAAAAGTTGCTTTCTAAAATATTAGCCATGCGTTTAGAAAAGGTGCTCCATCACATTGTTGGAGAGGATCAGACCGGTTTTGTAAAAAGCTGGAACTGGAGGAAAATTAAAATTATCAAGAATTTTACATTTATTAGCCAGGCAATAATCAATACACAAATGTTAAATCTAAAATAAATAATAGAAAAAAGTTACACAACATGATCAGCATTAAACCAAATAATTTTGCAATACTGTTTAAAAAAAAGAATTTTTAGTCACTGTACCTGGTGATAGAGACACACAGAGACTGTGTGGGAAGTTCTGACTACAGAATGCTTCCCTGCAGGGGCGTGGCCATCATTTCAAAAGTGAGGGGGACGAAATGTTACCTGTTTATTTTTTTTCAGTTAACCCTTGTGTAATTGTTTTATTTTTAATCATATTTTTTTTGCTTTATGATTATATATGATTATAAAACAGAAAGAAAGAAAGAAATACAACAAGAGCAGCAGGCAGAGTTACTAAACATTTTGCAACACAATTCGGATACCATATGCAAATTACAATGCTTGTCTTTTTTGTAAAAAATGAGTGAAGTGTTTTTTTCCCTTTTTAAGCTCATCGCAACCGAATGTTGGATCGTGTGCGGGACCGCGGATGCGACTCGAGCTACAGTACTATAGGGCGCATGATGATGAGGTGACTAGTGAGTGGCTGATTGCCATGGATACGTGAACGTCATGTATAGACTATCTTGTCTCTTTGAATTTTAAATCACTCTGCATTTATATACATTGTTCCAATTAAAACCTCAACATGTCATGAACACACACTCTCCACTAAAAAAGTGAGGGGGACGAATTTACTTTTTATAAAAAGTGCGTGGGACATGTCCCCCGCGTCCCCCGTGTAATCTACCCTGCTACCCTGAGTGTTTTAGTAATGAAAGCTTTGCAAAACCTTTCTTGGGACAAGAGGTGACCTAAAGACCAAATATCACCTAGTGTAAAACCAACACCTGATAAAGATTGTCTCCGGGGACAACCCTCACATCAGTAGGACACAATTTTCCCAAACTGAAATCTTTATTTTTGGTCTGTTTTACTGATATGGGGCTGAGATCATATTTTTAATTACACTGAGATCATTAAAATTATACCAGACATGGGAAGGTGAAATTCATACATTGGCAAAATGTAATTATTTCAGTATGCAAGTATAGTAGCTTGAATTCAGGGAACTTTACCTTTCCATGACCCGGCCATCTCCCCAGGAAGGAAGGGGGGGGGGGGGGGGGGTTAAAGGATGGGTGAGAGGGCAGCTGAACAGCTTTCTCTACTCAGATTTACAAGATCATCTCCTCAGATTAAAGAGATCTCCTCAGATTAGAAAGTTTATTGTTTTGTCGCATGGCAGTTCTCAGTGTCTATCTGTCAGATATTTATAACAGAGATATCTGTCTGTAATCAAAATAAATCTACTGAGTTTCTGATCCTACATCGTACACACATAATACCTGTTCTTAAAAGTAAGATGAGTCGCCATGTATCTCCAACCTGTTGCAAATCTGAGAATGGTACCCTTCTCCACTGTTTTTGGTCTAAATCAACTTATAGAGTCCTTCTTGGCCTCCCAGATACTCGTATTTCCATTATCATGCGTAGGAGGTTATTCAATGTACTGACCTTGGCAGTGAGGAAAAATGTCTTGTTGTTCTGTATTAAGGAAACTGCACCAACAAAAAAGGTTTGGCACAATATTATTATAGATGTCATTTCTAATGAATACTTTTTTTTACATGTCACACTCTTTTACAAATACCTTCTTTAAGATTTGGGACCATTATTTAAAATTCATAGGAACTTTATGCTCCTCTGTATTGCAGGAGTTTCTTAACCCAGAGTAATACTATATATTACTATTCTCGGTTATAAAATAAGATAAGATATACCTTTATTCATCCCACAGTGGGAAAATTTCTTTTGTTACGGCAGCAAAGGAAAGAAATAAAAAAATAAATGCAAATATATATAAAAAAAATATACACATACTATAATATACAGTATATACACAGTACAATGTATAAATATATAAATACAATAAGAGAAGAAAAAGAAGTACACATTGCAGGTAGTATTTTGCACAGGTGGTATTGCACGTATTGTATAATTTGCACATGTATGGTCCCCTGGTGGTCTAGTGGTTAAGATGCAGTGCTCCCACCGCTGCGACCCGGGTTCGATTCCCGGTCAGGGAACCATCCCCAGCCACTCTTAGTGCCGGTCCCAAGCCCGGATAAATTGGGGAGGGTTGCGTTAGGAAGGGCATCCAGCGTAAAACATGTGCCAAATCAAACGTGCGGAGGATCCGCTGTGGCGCCCCCTAACGGGAGAAGCCGAAAAGAAAGTTAGTATAATTTGCAGATGTAATTATTGCACATATTGCAGGTAATATTTCATTAGATGGAGAAGGAGGTAAGAGAAAGAGAAAAGGTCCTCAACCACCAGAAACTAGTCTACAACAATCACTGTCTGTTTCAGCTCTGCAACCAAACTGAACAAGTGTCGACTTTAGAGACTAGTGAGGTCAGCAGACTGTGTCATCTGGACCAACCTGCTTTCCTCCAGGACCTGTACTTGTTCTGTGTCAGGAAACTGGCTTCTTCTGGTAGACGATACAGACTGATCAAATCATGGACTACCAGACTCTAAAAAAGCTTTTCCTCAGCAACCATAAAGATTCTAAACACCCTCCCATAGCATCTTTTTATACTGGACTTTTTCACCACTACTGCAATATCACCCATTTTCACAATTTTCTTCTTACCTAACTGGACAATATTTACACTTATATATATATATATCACACTGTATTTCTAAACGTATTGGGTCACCTTATCATAAGTATCGTTTGTGATTATTGAGCACCACATTTGCACAATTTGCACTTCCAATTCCCTCCACTCTTTTGGGAAGATGTTTCTGTAGATTTTGGAGTGTGATTGTGGACATTTGTGTTCATCAGACACAAAGGTAGTATGAAAGGTAGGTTCTGATGTAGCTTAGGAGACTTGGGGTGCAGTCAGCGTTCACATTCATCCCAAAGATGTTCAGTAGGAATGAGTTTAGAGCTCTATAGCAGCAAGATCTTCCTCTCCAAAGCATGTAAACCAGATCTTCAAGGAGCTCACTTTGTGCACAGGAGCATCACCATGCTGGAACAGGTTTTGGGTTTCCAAGTTCAATTGAATGCAGAATTTTATTATCAAACATCTAAAGACGTCCTGATATGTCAAGGAGCCTAACAGTTCAAAAAGTGGGTTTGAATAATGTGTGTGTGTGTGTGTGTGTGTGTGTGTGTGTGTGTGTGTGTGTGTGTGTGTGTGTGTGTGTGTGTGTGTGTGTGTTGAGGCGTTGTGCGATTTCATCTCTATTAGCAGCTGCAGCTGCCACGCTTACTGAGGTTTTTGTACGATGCTCTAACACTGTGTGAATGATGAGGATTTGAATGTGTTGTAATGATCCGTTAGACAGTAATAATCTCCAACGTCTTCAGTCTGGACTCCACTGATGGTCAGAGTGAAATCAGTTCCAGATCCACTGCCACTGAAACGATCTGGAACTCCTGATGCTCTTGTGTTAGCTAAACGGATCAGGAGTTTGGGAGGTTCTCCAGATTGTTGATGATACCAATACAAACAGTCATGGCTGCTGGCACAGTCGTTATCAACAGCAATATTAGTTTTACAGCTGATGGTAAGCGAATCTCCTGGAGAAACTGATTTCACTGCAGGACTCTGAGTCACAATGGCCTGACTTTGGGATCCTGAAAAATAAGGAGGATATGAAGAAGAATATGTGTAACATCATTTCTAAATGTTACCTTAAATAAATAGATGTTAAGTAAAATCCTACCTCGAGTACAGAGGGCCAGTGTGCAGATGAAGATGATGATGAATCTCATGGTTGCTGTGGGTGAAGTCGCTGAGCAGCAGCTTTCAGTCATGAAGTGTTAAAGTCACAGAGCTATAAACTCTCTCAGAGCACTGAAGCATGAGCTGCTAATGCAAAGTGTGTGTGTGTGTGTGTGTGTGTGTGTGTGTGTGTGTGTGTGTGTGTGTGTGTGTGTGTGTGTGTGTGTGGTCACTGTAGTGTAACAGAGGTTTTTGTACGACAGTTTCATTAGAATGTATCACTGTGGTGGATTTTCGGTGGAGGAACCAAACTGATCATCAGTAAGTTTCTCTTCTTTATATAAACTTTGTTACCTGTAAAATTATTTTATTTTAAGTTGATTTGTTTGATTATATATTTTGATGAATTTATCATTTAGAAATAAATAATTGTTTGATACTGAGACACAGTTTGAGTGAAATGAAACAAAGCTAAAAGAAAGAAGAAATCAGAATTTAGCTGTTAGCTGAAGAAGTGTGCAGTTTGTTCCTCAGAAAACACGGCACTTTTACATTCACAGCTTCTGAAGGTCATATTGTGTGCTGTGAAGGACATGGTATAAAACTTCATCCTGTGCCTGTTAGTCTTCTATCATTGTACTGATGTACTGAGTTTGAATCTCCAAACAAAGAGAAACAGTGTGTAGAAAGGTGGATGTGGTGTGATGTGCTGATTTCCATCACTGAACTGATCTCAGCCTTTTTGCCAGATGTGGGATTGTAATAGAGGAAATCTTGGTATCAGGAAACTCAAAGGGAAGGTGTGATGTTGCATTTTCCAGCCCTGTTCTGTGGAATATCAGTGTATTTACATCATCAGTGTAGTGATTTTTCTGTAGGACTACATGTCAAAGTAACACAACAACTTAGGAGGACTGGAAAACACTCCCAGAAGAAATCTGATCAAAGTCCGAGTCTCTCCACAATATAACGAGGAACTAGTAAATGTTCTCCTGCTGAGAAGTTCTACTGAACTGCAGTAATGTGAATAAGCAGTAATGAGTAAATGTTGTGTAACTGTGTGTAAATGTGTGTTTATTGTGTGTTTGTGGTCTCCAGCCGGTCCCACGGTGAAGCCCTCCGTGTCTCTGCTCCCTCCCTCCTCTCTGCAGCCGTCTGACAGATCGGCCTCGCTGCTCTGCCTGCTGTCTGCCTACTCTCCACAGGGGGCGCTGGTGAGCTGGACGGTGGACGGCTCAGAGGTGAAGGACGGGGTTCTGACCAGCCCAGAAGAACACAAGAAGGACGGTTACACACGCAGCAGCACCCTGACCCTCAGCAAAGAACTCTGGGAAAAGGGGGAGGAGTTTGTCTGTACCGTCTCCCATGGTGGTGTCCATCATCCGCTCACGTTCAGAAAGAGCCAGTGTTAAGACCAACAGCTCCAAGATAGAATTGAACACTGAGCTGCTCACACATCCATCTACAATCGAGTTTCAATTCTACACAATGCTGACATTTCTGTCTTTCCTCTCTTCACTGTCCTGTTGCTCTTCCTGTAGTTTTGCTCTGCTGAAATAAAGCTTCATTTTGGACATTGTGTGTTCTTTTATTCGAGTTAATAGTCATTATCAGTGTGATGAGAGAGTGTGTTTAGCTGGAGATTCAGTGCTGTGTGTTGTGCTTCACTGAGTTTGGCTGAAGGAAGTTGAACATCTGGTGAAAGTTCTGCTCTATTCTGGGAGAAACAGAATCACTCAGTTGTCTAGTTATGTAAACTGCTCTCAGTTTCTGATTCATTTCCTCTTTAAACCTGACACATCTGACAATCTACACTGGTTTTCAGAAAACATATTTTTTTGTTGTTTAATTAAGTATCTGTTATTCTCACAGTAATTTTAATCTATGGAACACTCAGCTCCAAGTTTAAATCTTTTCTATCATCGCACCAACAAAACAACTTTAGCTTTATAACAATAATAAACAGAATCTTATCAACAGGATTCTTTACCCCCTGGTGTTTGGGCTCCAATTAAAATAGTGTGTTAATGTAACCGGTGGCTCGCGACACCAGTTATAAAATCACTTTTCTGCGTTGTGTAGTGTAGTGGAGACAGACACGGGACAACAGGCGGCGGTTTCACTGGCTTTTATCTGATGTAAAAGAAATAAAAGCAGCCTCTGAGTACAATCACCCTTATTTTGCTCTATAAAACAAATGTGATGTAGATTTAATTACCATGTGCTTTTCATCTCCACATATAGCCAAAGACACAAATATAACCTAAATTGGGCAAAATGACAGAAATAACCACACAGGTAAGTAAAATAACATAATACACATAATTTGCAATAAAGATATAGACATAAAAGCAACAATTAAAATAAAGATTAATGAGGATTAGCAGGAGCCAAAAATAACCCACCTCTTCTATGCATTAACAATGCCAAGAGGAAGAGGAGGAGACAAAACAGGAAATTATGTAGGCTCATGATGACATCACAGCAATTAAAGGGGAAAGGTGCTCATTCAGGCAGGTACACCAGATATATGAAAAACCATTTTGTGAGAATTATAACAATCAGTACACATGTTTTAACAGAACACTTTCTGTACCTGTTACATTAAAATAAATGTTACGAGCTGTTATTATATGAAATGAAATACACAAACACTGGACTACTGACAATCATGAGAAAATAACACAATGGCACAAAGATGAAGAGCGAGAATGAGAGTAAAAGTGTTTATTTTGGTATTGTATAAAATTGCTGATGTGGTAAAAATAGTTGATTACCCTTTGGTCCTACAAGCTAAAACTAGAAAATCAAGTGACCCCAGATGTTCACATACCAACCATCTACACTCCTGCTGTATTTTCCAGCCAAGCAGCAGAATTTAAACCACTCATACGTAATTGGAGGTGTAGTTTTCTTAAATTGGACTGATATAATCGACATTCATTTTATGACACTTTAAGAAAAATGTTCAGTGTAGAGACTGAGGTTAATGTATGGGATGAAACTGAACATTTAATAATTCTCAAGCACTTCATATACACAGTCAATATTGTATCAATTTTAATTGATATACATGTGGCAGACGGATTTATACAATAAAACCTTCTAATTATCTTATATATCTAAACATTTGATTGTTAAGGGCCTTGCTCAAGGACTAAACAGTGGCAGTTTAGTGAAAGTGGAATTTAAACTTATGACCATCTAATCAGAAACCAAGAGCTTAATCACTGAGCTACCACTTCTTCTTGCTGGATGTCATATTATTGGATGTCCAAGGAAGGAATTTACACACTGTAAAAAACCAACTTACTAAAAGTTATCTAAATAAAATATAAAAAGTAAACAGAACTAAAATATTTTTATTTGAAATGCTCAGAAATAATACTTAGTTTATTCAACAAATATGTTGCTTCAATGTTGAAAACTGTACAATACTAAAAATGTTTTTTTAACTTATATGAAAATGTAAATGTTTTGCGTTAAAGCGTGCGTTTCTTGTTGGCGCGTGCGCATAATAAACACGGAGCGTATGGCAAATTGAGACTTCAACTGTGGGGGTTCCTGAAAGGGTGGCATTGCGCCATATCAATCCACTTGTTTCTGCTGAGTCACAGGTAAGTGTCAATCATTTTCATAATCGAATAACTTATATTTTTCATTTAATATGTGATGTGCTACCAAGCTAACTCCCTAATCTCTTTTACCAGTGTATTGTTGATGTCAAGAAGCGTGCGGTTCAAAGCAGTCCAGCATTTCAGCCGAATCATACGTAAGTTATGTATTAATCATTTTTTAAATATCATCTAATTTTACTTCATAATTTTTGACGTGTAAGCTTTGATGTGGGTGTCCCAAAATAACTATTTATTTGAATTTAGCTGCTTGTTACTGATTCCGCGCGGTAGCTTTGTACCTCATTTAGAGTTTTGAATGTTTGGATTTGAAACAAAGAGCGAATTCAAACAAGTCATTTGTTTATTGGAAAAAAAAAAAACACAAGTAATGCAATGAGAGTTCAACGTGACGTTTGCTAGTCATATGCATTTGCAACACAAGTGCCTGTCAGCACTGTTTAAACGTCGCGCACATCATATTCTAAATAGTTTATGACAGTGGAACAAACGGTCACACGCTTGAACTTGATGCTTGAGTGGTCATTTGAATAACAAGAACATTGCGTGATATTCAGACAATTTTCATTAATTGAGACGTTTGTTAATCAGTTACCTCGACTAAACGGTTAATAAATTGTATTGTATTTTGGACCATTGGTGTCACTATGGACCATGCACTTCGAGTCGAAGCACAGTTACTTTAAAAAAAAAGTAGTTCATGACACTTTAAACTTCAAGAATGTTCTACTGATACTTTCCACAAAGCATCAACAAATGATGGCTTACTATATGGATGGTGAAGACCTTTTTAAACAAACGGTATTTGTAGAGAAAGCAAAGGTTTTCACAGTTGCTTTCCTGGAAGCATCAATTAGGACCGTGATTGAGAGAAGTTATCCAAACACAAGTCAAGTGTCTCTATCCTCTGATATTCATTTACATGGTGTTTGATATAGAGCTGGCATGATTATCTCTGCAGGACAATGTAGTGGCTTGCCAGAATATTTCAAAATATTGAACTGTGTAGTGACCTCCCGAAAAGTATCATTCCTTTGCACAAAACTGTCAGCCTGGTATCTTGAGCATTTCAGATCATTTGAGATAAAGTAAAGCAGTTTAATGACATTCATGTTCTTGATCCTGACATGCTGAATGACTTTCATCCATTAACAGCATACAACTTTGGTCTGAAAGTGCTTGTGACTCCAAAAGTGTTTTAACTCATTAGGGGTCGATAACAGTAAACAATTTTGTCTGTGTTCTTGTGAACATGAAATGTTTTCCTCTCAATAGATTATCTTTTCTAGGGTCCATCCACAGGTGTTATGATAATTAATGTATTCTCACAACTCGATGTAGACCTCACATCTTACCCCGCACCCCTGATAAAATTTTCTTTGGAGGTGACTTCTGCCAAAACTGCCTTCTACAAGGAAAAGCTTGAGGTATCTGCACAAGATCCTCGTAAGCTTCACAACATCTTCTCTTCACTACTCAACCCCCCTGCTGCACCTGCTCCATCCTTCCTGACTGCTAATGACTTTGCCTCCTTCTATGATGAGAAGATTAAGAAAATCTGCCAGACCTTCACTTCCTCTCCAACAATGACTACACAACTCAGCCGACAATCCACTACGTCACTGTCAAGCTTCTCAACCTTAACAGAAGATGAGATACTGCAAGTCATCCAATCTTGCAATCCCACCACCTGTCCTCTGGATCCAATCCCTTCAACTATGCTTTAGATCATCACACAAGATCTCCTGCCCTTCATCTCCACAATCATTAATGGGTCATTAACATCTGGCTATCTACCAACTACCTTCAAGCAAGCAAGGGTCATACCCATCTTGAAGAAACCTGCTCTGGATCCATCAGACATCAACAACTACAGACCGGTATCACTTCTCTCCTTTCTTTCTAAATCTCTGGAACGCACTGTTTTAAACCAACTGCGTGTCTATCTTTCACAGAACAACCTCCATGATCCGAACCAGTCTGGGTTCAAAGCGGCACATTCCACAGAGACGGCCCTTTTGGCTGTTTCTGAGAAACTGCATGCTGCTCGGTCAGCCAAGCTGTCATCTGTACTTATCTTCCTGGACCTTATAGCGGCATTTGACACAGTCAACCACAAGACACTTTGGTCAACCCTCAAAAGCCTTGGCATCTGTGGAACAGCATGGGAATGGTTTGCTTCCTACCTGGAAGGTCGCTCATACCAGGTAACATGGAGGGGATCCACATCTGCCCCATGCAGACTTACCACTGGTGTTCCACAAGGCTCGGTACTTGGTCCCCTCCTTTACTCCCTCTATACCCACTTCATTGGTGAAGTCATATCCCCAAATGGGTTTTCTTATCACTGCTATGCAGATGACACTCAACTAATCCTTTCTTTCCCTCCATCAGATACCACAGCTTCTGCTAGGATATCAGGATGCTTGACAGACATATCTTCATGGATGAGTGCTCACCAACTAAAACTCAACCCCAGCAAAACAGAACTGCTGGTCATCCCAGGTGATTCATCTCCAGGTCAAGATCTCCAAATAACACTTCATGACTCTCTGCTCTCCCCTTCAGCAACTGCTCGTAACCTTGGGGTAACTATGGACAATGAACTGTCCTTCTTCCCACATGTCGCTTATGTTGCTCGTTCTTGTCGATTTCTTTTCTATAACATCCGAAGGATTTGACCATTTCTGTCCATACAGGCTGCCCAGGTGCTTGTTTAGTCTCTTGTCATTTCGAGACTTGACTACTGCAACTCTCTGCTGGCAGGTCTTCCCCTGAACGCTATTCGTCCACTGCAAATGATCCAAAACGCAGCTGCACGTCTTGTGTTCAACCAGCCCAAGTTCTCCCACACCACCCCACTGCTGTGCTCCCTTCACTGGCTTCCAGTAGCTGCACGTATCAGATTCAAAACACTGATGCTTGCCTACAAAGCCAAAAATGGACCAGCACCATCTTACCTCAGTGACCTCATCACATCTCGCACTGCACCACGCTGTCTGAGATCCTCCAGCACTGCTCGACTGGTACCACCTTCTCTCAGAATGAGAGGTAAGTACATTTCAAGGCTCTTCTCTGTTCTGGCACCGAGGTGGTGGAATGAACTTCCCCTAGATGTCCGTACAGCAGAGTCCCTGACTATCTTCAAGCGACGACTGAAGACCTTCATCTTCCTAAAATACTTAAATTAGCACTTTCCAAGTTTGTAGAATTCAAGGGTTATATTTATATTAAGTTTGTAATCTTGTCTACAGTGTAGATTTATTCATTACTAGAGACTCAAAACACTTTTGTACGTCAATCTGGATAAGGGCGTCTGCTAAATGCCGCAAATGTAAATGTAAATGTATTCTTGTACATTAATGATTACTTCTTTTTTATTTTGGGTTGTGTGTTCTGAACAGAGTATGTTGTTGCAGGTTCACATTTCCCCTACCAACATCAGGAGGGTTGAGCTTCCTCAGAGGCCTCAGTCAGTGGATCAATTAAAGTCTTTCCTTACTCAGACGTTACAAATAGAAAATGAAAAGTTCTCACTACAATTTGAAGACCCAGACTTTAACAATGAACCTTGTAACTTGAATAATATCAAAGAGCTACCAGCAGAGAAGGCAACCTTACGTCTTCTGTGGGAAGAGGTATCTCCTCCACAGCACACTGAAGATTTTAATTCAGTGTCTTCTCTTGATACAGCAAGCCTGTCAAGCTGTCAAAGTAGTGATCGAAGCCCTGAATCGTCTGTGTTAAGAAACCTAAGTGCTGAACAGTGGCCATCCACTTTTAACATACCTACTTTTTCCTCTCGATGTCAAACTCAGGCTGCGTAAAGCCAATGAGGTTTACCAGGAGACAAAAAAGCCACTGAATGTCCCAAGAGATATGAAGTCTCAGATTCTGGACAAGATTGTGCAGGCCATTTTTGAAATCAAAGCCTACCCTGATGCCTATGAGATCCAGTCGGTTGCCTCTGCTCTAGTAGAGAAACACCCTTGCCTGACAGAACCTGGCAAACACACAGGTTGGGATGGATGGGTGATGAGTATAAAGTTTATTTTTTAATTATCGGGCCAAACTAAGGGAAGCTGGTTGTTCTGAAGTTAGTGTTAACCGTAAAAAAAATCTTGTGAGGGTATGACAGAACAGGCCTACATGAAAAAGCCTAAAAGAGCAGAGGTTAATTTTTTGCCTAACCATCCTGAAGGCCACACAGAAGATTCACTTAAAAAGAAGAGGCTTGCTATGATTGATTAAATAAAGAAAAGAAAACTGGACATGATAGTCATTCACAGACAGATGAAAAAAAACTTTTCTCTTCGCCGAAAAGAAGTTGTTGTAGTTCAGCCACTAGTAGAAGAGATTAGAGAGAGATGGCCTGGACTTTTTGTAAAGGAAGAGGTAAGTAACTGAATGGCAATTATATTCTGGTTATTAAGTAATGAGTGATGATAGCAATAAACATGACCTTTTTAGTTGTTGATATAATTTTTATTATTGGAAATTATGAACTTTTTATATATTTATATTGGAAAATGTTCTGATTATTTATATTTTATATTTTATTTATATAATTTTCAATTATATATATAATTTTTTTTCTAAATACTGTAGATCTGCATGGAGTTTTTCAGGATCTGTAACATAAAGTTCAGTGAGTCACTTGATAAATATACAGCACCTCTCCTGAAACTCTACAGAAAAAGGAGAGATTCATTGGGTCCAGTATTGAAGACACTTTTGGACAAGATGGATGAGCAGGTACTCTTTAAGATTCTTGAATGTACATATAAAATACACATATTTTAAATGCCGAAGTACCAACAGATTCCTGAATAGGGTCATTAAAGCTAGTGTGCTATCTTTCGTAGTCTATGTTTTATGGGAATCCAATTGAACTGGTTAATTTGAGGAATAATTTTATAATTATAAACTATATAATTGCATTTGTTCCCCACTTTAAAGGCATTGTGCAATGAATCAAAAATGATCCTTTTTACTCTCAATTTGAGATTCCTGTGTTTAATCCATAAGACTTATGAGGTCATAAAGCATCTGCACCCTTTGGCAACTTTCTTCTTTTGTTCTTTTGAGGTCAGCGATATTGTCACTCAATAAAAAAGAGCAGCTCTTGAGGGACTGCCCTTTGTTCTGTGTGAAAATCCGGCTTTTTTGCTCAAGATGTGTCTGGCAAGTTGCCCTTTTCAAACTTTATTTCTAATTTAGTAGCACGCTTAGCATTACATTTGTTCATTTTGTTTGCACATTATGAAAATAATAAAGCTGCAAGCACACCTATTGCACGGGCACTAATAACAATTAGTAATTACGTTTACATGTCAATAAATGCCCCCTCCTATTACTTTATCTCCTAGGACACTGACCCTGAAGACCACAGCACCAGAGGGGTAAAGATCGGAGTCCTCACTGTGGTTGAAGATGATGTTTGCACTCCTGTTTTACTGGCCACTGTGATAAACCGTGCAATAATACTGGAAGAGGCCATTGTTTTACAGGATATTCCAGATCTGCCAGAAACCTTTGCTTATGTGGCGCGAGTGTAGGGGCCTAGGGGGGAGAGCTGAACAGCTCGTCACACCCAAGCTCAAATTTATATACTTAACCAATTCGACTACGCCACCTGGGAGGGTTACACCCAGGAATTAGAAGTAAACCCCAGAGTTTATTAGATCACACAAGTTCGATTCCCTTATCAGTAAGTGTAGGCAGGAAACGTGGGCATCGTATAAAAATACATGGTTTATTGCAAACTTGGATTTAAAATAAAACAAAAAGAAAATGTTCTCACTGGTGAAAACGGTCCGATGACAATTACACAAAAATAAACAATTAGACACAAAATATTAAAACAACCAATTTACACAATTTCCAAATAAGCAAAACAAAATAGAATCATTAAATACAGGGCTGGGGTTACCCACCGGAGTGATCAGCACTAATTATCAAAAAGCACACTTCCACACACAAGCACACCTCAACATGCACTCAGAGCACCCACTCATACACGTCAAAAAATGTTGCACGGCAAACGTCTAAATAGCACCACCAAAGACCTTTCACCCGTGGGACCCCAGCTCCTGAAAGAAACCAAAAGCAGAATAAATCTCAGACAAAAATAAAGGAAAAAAAGAATTAAGGTCACAATTCCACCGTAATACGATGGACGGTCACCGAAGCACAATATAATTCACCATATACACCTCTTAAAAAGAAAAACAATGAAAAACTTTATCAAAAGTTTGAGGGAAGCAAAACTCAAAAGGAGCGGCCGCGTCGTCCTTAAACCAGCCCCGATACTTGCATGTTGCTCGACCCCACAGTAGGCCAGACAATACCAGTTAAAACAAATCACAAAAGCCAAACGGCAGCAGCAGAAGTCCCCTTTTTAAATAGTTGTAAGCCGAGGTTGTTCACTCGGCACGCAGCGAGGGAAAAGTCGAATCGCAGCAATAATCACCCAGGACGAAAAAGGAGGATCCTATAATACAAACGATGATACAAGATATAAATGATACGAGTAATTGCACGAATACATGCCGTAATTCCCCCTAACAAACCCAAACAACTTACCAAATGCGGAGAGATGAGTTCCTGAGAATCAATTCACCGCTCAGGATACGCAGCCTTTAAATAACCTGCTGTTAAACTGAAGTTCAAGGACTGCACGTTACTCACGCCACCCGACCCACGTTAAAGCTAAACATTGCTAAACAACTTCCTCATACCTGCAGGGAGGGCATTAAACAGATCCAAAACAGCATCCAACAGGGACACACACTAAAAAGACAGGCTAAGGATACACAAACGAGCCATTAGTGCAACGAGCAAAGAAAAACTAATTAGTCAACGCCACATACTAACAGCACATACCTGAAATCACTATAGCAACCACAGAAGGGGAGGATACGGACGTGACACATGCCAGTCTCAAACCAACCCGCTCTAAATAGTGCCTGCTCACTACTGATTGGTGGTCAGGAGTGTCAATCACCACCAGTGCTTCATTCATTCGGTCACAATCCACCCCTAGCTTCTGCATCGTCGCCCCGACAATGAACTAAACCAAAAGCCCACCCTCTTAACTTTCAGTCCCAAGGACGAAATAAAACCACAGCGGTACTACCCACTATACTAGATACTGTACCTGGTCCCAAGGATCGTGGGAGATGATGTACATTAGAGTGCTGCCCAGCAGTACGCCTTCCAGTCCTTCTCACCATGCTCTCACCCACCGAAGCAGAGTGTAAAGGAGGATTCATTAGTGGCTGCACATTCACTCTTGCCTCAGGGATTTCTTCTGATTCCTGGACTTCACCAGAACCCTGGGGTTCAGCCCGAACCATACTCCTAGGTGCTTGCCTACCACTAACCTGCGTTGTTTCAGGTACCAGAAAAAAAAAACCACCCTCGTCCGACTCTTCTTCTCGAGGCCACACAGTTTCCACCAATGGAATGTCCTGCAACATGGGGGGAGGGTTCCTGCCAATCTGAAGTTTCAGCAAAGATCGGTGCACATGCTTTAACTTGCCTAAATCTGTGATGGGAGCAATTGTATACACCACACCTCCTTCCTTAGGTGCCTTCACAATCTGGTACACCACGGAGCTTCACAGGTCATGGATTTTGTCGACCTCTCACGCTATAGTCACAGAGATATACCAATTGATCCTCCCGCAGTTGAGATTCTCGTACCTGCAGATCGTGCCTGGCTTTTCGGCGGTCAGCAGCGGCCCCCAACCACTCATGAGCCCACTCAAAAGCCCCCTGCAACCGATCCTGATGCTCCAAGACCCACCAATGAACACTACCTGACTGTGGCTCTTCAACTCTACCAAGCAGGTCCAAGTCAACTGGAAGTCTAGGCTCCTGCCCAAACATAAAAAAATACGGGCATTCTCCCGTAGCTTGGTGAGGAGTAGTGTTGTAGGCGAACAGTACCTGTGGAAGACAAGATGGCCAGTCCCCCTTCCTTGACACAGGCAAGGTGGGCAAAAGATTTTGCAGCGTCCAGTTAAAACGTTCACACTGGCCATTTCCAGCAGGGTGATATGGAGTAGTGCGTGACTTTTCAACTCCATATAAACAACACAACTGCTTAATAAGTGCCGACTCAAAGTTACAGCCTTGGTCCGAATGGATACGACCAGGCACCCCAAATTTACAGAACCATTCAACAACCAGAACCTGTGCCACAGTCTCAGCTTGTTGATTTCTAGTAGGTACCGCCAAGGTGTATTTGGTGAAAATATCAGTCATGACCAACACATTCTCAAGACTGGAACTTGAGGGTTCCAACACAGTAAAGTCCAAGGCCAGAATCAGGGGCAGGCTGGACACCCTTTGCACACTGGCACCTTTCACATTTATGGCACCACCGGGCAATCCCTGGCCAAGGACATCCCTGGCCGAGGACATCCCTGGCCAATAACATCGTTGCCACACCAGCTGAGAGGTGCGCTCCACCCCCTGGTGCCCGTGCAGTTGGTGTAATTGTGTCAACACCTCAGGTTTCATGGCCACTGGCAATAGCACTTGGAGGACCTCCTCTCCACCATCCGGGCGAAACACCCGGCGATAAAGCACCCCCTCCTTCTCCACCAGACGATCCCACTGCCGAAACAAAAGCACAGCAGACCTAGAAAGTTTCTTACGCTCCTCAGAGCTAGGCAGCAATTTCCGCCTCCAGAACACCAGCAGATGGAATAACCAGGAAAGGATACAATCTGGTTTACCTGAGTCACCAATCCGCCTTGGTCGACTTGACACAATGCAGCAGGAACAGATACACCTGGGCACAAGTTCTGGCGTGACAAGGCATCAGCATTGCGGTTGCTCTTACCTGATCTATACTTAAGCTTAAAGTCAAAGGCTGCAAACTGGGCAGCCCAACGCTGTTCCATGGCACCCAACTTAGCTGAGGTCAGGTAGCTAAGAGGGTTATTATCGGTGTAGACTACACACTTGTGTCCCAGCAGGTACTCCCGGAACTTCTCAGTCATGGCCCACTTGAGCGAAGAAACACCAGCTTCATAGAACTGTAGTTTGAAGTATTGTGCTCAGTGGGCCGAAGACCTCGGCTACCATAAGCTATGGGACGCACCTTACCTTGTTGCTCTTGTGAGAGGACCGCCCCTAGCCCCCCATGGCTGGCGTCCACCTCCAGGATAAAAGGAAGTGAAAAGTCGGCATAGGCGAGTACAGGGGCTGTGGTAAGTCTACCTTTTAACTCCTCGAAGCTACTCTGACACTCTGTAGACCGTGCCTCAACAAACGCACGGGACCCAGACTTTGACCGCTCTGGGGTTGCCAGCTCTGCCACCAACCTGTGGAAGGGGGCAGCCAGCCTCGCAAACCCCTCCACAAAGCGGCGGTAGTAGCTAGCAAACCCCAAAAATGACCGCAAACCTGCAACACTGGTTGGCCGAGGCCACTGCGAAACTGCCTCAATCTTGCCTGGGTCTGTGGAAACCCCTTCTGAGGAGATCACATGCCCCAGGTACTGCACTTCGTGTTTGAAGAAGGCACACTTGGACAACTTAGCCTTCAAACCTTCCCTGTGTAACCGGCTTAAGACTACCTCCATCCGAGCTAGATGTTGGTCAACTGATGAGGAGAAAACAACAATGTCATCAAAGTACAAGAGGAGAGACTGACACTGTTGGTCCCCAAACAACCGTTCCATTGATCTCTGGAAGGTGCTGGAAGCATTGCAAAGGCCAAACGGCATCCTGTTCCATTCAAAGAGTCCAAACGGAGTACAAAACGCTGTCTTAGATCTATCTGCCCCACTAACAGGGACCTGATTGTACCCACTGGCAAGGTCCATGGTAGAAAACCAACATGCCCCTGCCAGTGAGTCCAACGTCTCCTCGATACGAGGTAGAGGGAAGGCATCCTTTTTGGTCTTTTAACAGCATTTAAATGAAGGTAGTCTAAACACATGCGTAGACTGCCGTCCTTCTTCTTAACCAAAACAATGGGTGAAGCGTAGGGGCTGCAGCTCTCTCTAATTACCTGGGCCTCCAAAAGTTGGTTAATGTGAGCCTTTACTACCTCGTACTCTGAAGGAGGAATACGCCTGTACCGCTGGTGCACAGGGACCTCATCTAGTAAGGGGATGTCATGGGAAATAAGATTAGTACATCCCAAATCCCCATCATGTATGGAAAACACAGATGAATACCGGTCTAGTAGCGTCCTCACCTTGACTTGTTCTTCCACCGACAACACAGACAAGTCAATCGCCCGGATCGGCTCTTGTACCAGAGGGGAAACATGCACAACTTGTGTACTCACCCTAGCTGAAACCTCCTGAACTTCAGTGACCTCTGGGGGTAAGCTCACCACCTGAACATGGTTAACAGTACCTACGACCATGCTAGCGTACATCACTACCTCTATTGTACCCACATTAACCACAGGCACATAAGCTGTGCCATGGTGCACGTGGACCAGAGCAGGAGATGCCAACAAACCTGCTGGGAGACCAGAATCTGGAGGCTTAAACAATACTGTACCACTTGAGTACTGGGCAGAGCACGTTACGGCAACCAATTTCATGGTGCCCCCTGGGATGCGACATGCCCGACATCCACGCACCTTGACTCGACCCCCCTGATCTGAAACTAACTGGATGTCGATGTGATGACAATGCTGTAAGGCCTGGACAACAGAAATAGGGGCCTGTGACACAACAGGTGAATCAAAAAGACTGGTGCCATACTGACCAAAGAGCTCCGGGTAACAGCGGCTTAGGACGTTCATTCCCAGAACACCAGGAACCTGAGCACCCAAACCACCGGGAGGATCTCTGACCACCAGCACTCCACACCCTAAAACCACACGCCCACAAAGCTGTACATCTATTTCCAAATAGCCAATATAAGGAATTGAGAGGCCATTCGCAGCCCGGAGCTGTAACCAATGGCACGACCTAAGCTGTTCCTGACCCCACGACCCAAAATTCGCCAAGAAACACTTCTCCGTAATGGTGGACACCATAGAACCAGCGCCCACCAGGCAAGGTACCCTAACCCCACCTATACACACGTCAAGTTGTGGACACGTTGACATAAAACGAGACATAAAATCGTAAAACAAAAGCGGGAACTAGTTTTCTCTCGGTACCGCGGAGGCTGCGCGTACTGGTGGAATGCGAAAAGGCCCCGTTCCCCATCACAATCCCTAGCAAAGTGACCAGGCTGCTGACACCGTCTACAAATTATCTGATTAGATCGGGATAATTGCGAACGCTGAGGATTTTAAATTTGAGCCACACTTTGAGTAAGTTGATTCAATTGTTGTTGTTGCTTTTTCAGCATTTCTCGCAACTCGCCCAATTCGGAAGTCGCCAAGTTACTACTTACCCCTGTGTGCTGATGTCCCTGTACCCCGTACTGAATACCCTGAGCGGAAGGAACTGATTGGCTTCGACCACGCACCCCCCCAGGCATTCCCTCCCGTTCCCAGCGAATAGCTTCGCTGCGAACATCCAACAACGTAGCAGTGGGTTGGCGGCGGACCAACTGTTTCAATTCACGTCGAAGCGCACCGTCGCTCACATGCTCAACAAATTGATCTCGCAATAAAATATTCGCATTAGGCATACCATGGGGTGATTGACGTTTCACCTTTTCCAGAAGATTCAACAGGGCTAGGGAGAACTCTAACAAGGTCTCCCCACCCTGTTGCTTTCTGGAAAAAAAGGATTCTTGAAGAGCTATGTACAAACTTGTGCAACCATACAATTCGCGCAATGCCTTAATAATTTAGTTTTGATCCTCCCTCTCGTCCCTTGGCCGATATCGAATTTCCTCCCTCGCCTCTCCCTCCAAATGATCAACCAAAAAGAATGCTTGATCAACCGAAGAGAGATGGCAAAGACGCATGCAGGCCTGAGCCTCCTCCACCCATTCCTCAATCCTAATGCCGGACCTACCGTTAAATTTCGGACACTTACGATCCCGAGGAACAAAAACGAAACGATTTGTTGCAGAGGCAACAGCACCAGTGAGTGGTGGATCTACAACGGAAGACATAGGAGCATTAAAAGGGCCAGGTTGTGCAATTGGCACTTGCTCCTGTTGCAATCTTTCATTATCTGCCCTTAATTGGGCTACCAATTCTCTCAATTCGCGTAGTTCATCTTCCATAATTGCAAACCCAGCAATCACTTACCACTACTAAGGAACAATACGAAGCTCAGGATCTACTCACAAAAAAAATGAAGGAAAAAAAAAAAGAACTGCTGCTGCCCAGCTTCTGCAAAAATACAAAATATACAAAAACACAAATACACAAACAATACCCACATCTTCTGCACTACACAAGAGATCCTGCCGACTATGCCAGAATGTGGCACGAGGGTGGGGGCCTAGGGGGGAGAGCTGAACAGCTCGTCACACCCAAGCTCAAATTTATATACTTAACCAATTCGACTACGCCACCTGGGAGGGTTACACCCAGGAATTAGAAGTAAACCCCAGAGTTTATTAGATCACACAAGTTTGATTCCCTTATCAGTAAGTGTAGGCAGGAAACGTGGGCATCGTATAAAAATACATGGTTTATTGAAAACTTGGATTTAAAATAAAACAAAAAGAAAATGTTCTCACTGGTGAAAACAGTCCGATGACAATTACACAAATAACAAAAATAGACAATCAGACACAAAATATTAAAACAACCAATTTACACAATTTCCAAATAAGCAAAACAAAATAGAATCATTAAATACAGGGCTGGGGTTACCCACCGGAGTGATCAGCACTAATTATCAAAAAGCACACTTCCACACACAAGCACACCTCAACGTGAACTCAGAGCACCCACTCATACACGTAAAAAAATGTCGCACGGCAAACGTCTAAATAGCACCACCAAAGACCTTTCACCCGTGGGACCCCAGCTCCTGAAAGAAACCAAAAGCAAAATAAATCTCAGAAAAAAATAAAGGAAAAAACCAATTAAGGTCACAATTCCACCGTAATACGATGGACGGTCACCGAAGCACAATATAATTCACCATATACACCTCTTGAAGAAAAAAAATGAAAAACTTTATCAAAAGTTTGAGGGAAGCAAAACTCAAAAGGAGCGGCCGCGTCGTCCTTAAACCAGCCCCGATACTTGCACATTGCTCGACCCCACAGTAGGCCAGACAATACCAGTTAAAACAAATCACAAAAGCCAAACGGCAGCAGCAGAAGTCCCCTTTTTAAATAGGTGTAAGCCGAGGTTGTTCACTCGGCACGCAGCGAGGGAAAAGTTGAATCGCAGCAATAATCACCCAGGACGAAAAAGGAGGATCCTATAATACAAACGATGATACAAGATATAAATGATACGAGTAATTGCACGAATACATGCCGTAATTCCCCCTAACAAACCCAAACAACTTACCAAACGCAGATAGATGAGTTCCTGAGAATCAATTCACCGCTCAGGATACGCAGCCTTCAAATAACCTGCTGTTAAACTGAGGTTCATGGACTGCACGTTACTCACGCCACCCGACCCACGTTAGAGCTAAACATTGCTAAACAACTTCCTCCTACCTGCAGGGAGGGCATTAAACAGATCCAAAACAGCATCCAACAGGGACACACACTGAAAACACAGGCTAAGGATACACAAACGAGCCATTAGTGCAACGAGCAAAGAAAAACTAATTAGCCAAGGCGACATGCTAACAGCACATACCTGAAATCACTATAGCAACCACAGAAGGGGAGGATACGGGGGTGACGCATGCCAGTCTCAAACCAACCCGCTCTAAATAGTGCCTGCTAGCTACTGATTGGTGGTCAGGAGTGTCAATCACCACCCGTGCCTCATTTATTCGGTCACACTTACTTGTTCCGTCTCTTGTATGCACTCAATATGGAATACCCAAAAGAACTGAAATATACTTTTGAATTTATTCAGAAAATCTTCATGGATCTTGGCGGTACCTGCTCTTTGAGAGTCCAGTCACTAAAATTAAAACTGTTGAAGTGGACGATTTTGCAGATGTCACTCATTTAAAAAAAACATTCTTCTTTATAACAATGTATCATTCGATTCAAACTTTGCAGCCTTGAGGAATACTGAAGTTTTAAGTTAAGTATTTTTGTTTGTTTTTATCTGGCTGTACTGGTACAAGCTAACTATTTTTTTCTGATACACTGTTACATATCATACTGTACTTTACCAAGTGTTTAGGTTTATTCTGATGCAGTGTTAATGTATTCTTAATGTTGATTTGCCAAAATAATACAAAATGCTATATACAACGCTTGAACCTTGAATCTTTGATGTTTACTCTAAAGCATTTATTAATGTCTGTCTGGATTTGTATGTACTTTGGTAATCAGTTGATCAGAATACTTTATACACTGTTTGACTGGAGTGTGGTTAGAGGTTTTGCTCAGACGCTTTTACTTTTGTCTGTTTTGTGTTTTTAGACAAAATATTTTTTTTAGGTTTTTGGAAGCTCATCTTTCATTTTATGTTGAAACAAACAATGTTGTAGTTTTTTCAGACAGTTTACAAAGTTTTCCAATGATGTTTGATAACATTTGTAGTTTTGTACACATATGCCTAATGCAGAAGACAGGTATGTCCTATGGCAGACTTTGTAATGTTGTGTTTTGGACAAACTATAAAAAAATAGAGAGGGAGAGAAATTTCTTGTGGTTTATTACATTTTAAATATGAAAATAATTATGAATACATAATGGATCAATCTGTCCTAATTGCATTCAGCAAACAAAAAATATTTTGTTTTGTTATTTGTTAGGTAAACTTGACAATATGTTGTGAGAACTAAGGATCTTAACAAAATATTTTGAGTTGCATGCTTTATTATTTTAAGTTAAATCAACTTTTTTTTTTTTTTTACAGTGCATCAATATTATATCTTCATGCTCTATGTTGAGTTACATTTGCATAAATTATTAATATTTGTCCATGATAATTGGAGTATTAAAAATGTGAAAAAGATTAATTTTAAGTTGTGATTAATCGTGAGTGAACTCATGACAATCATTTGATTAACCACATTAATTAAATATAGTAATTGATTGACAGCCCTAATATTAATATGATGTGGTTCAGTTACAGAGTGACACTAAAACAGGTAGTAATAATCACTAACTTTTACTGAAGTTCATGCCAGAGCTCAAACAAATTAAAAAAATACTTTGTTTAAACTTAAAATTGTTTAGAAACAAACCAGTATGAAATGATCATAAAATCTGAAACAGAAATACTGCAGGTAAAAAAGGTTCATTTGCATTTTTAACTGTATTATAGCACCCCACCTCAAATAATTAGAACTGTCCCTTAAAAAGTAAGTGAACTTACACACTTTAACAAAGGGATGCTGGGCTAATATTCACAAGTAAACAATTCATATTATACAAAAGGTACATACCCCAGTTCACAGAGTACAGTCACCCCCACTAGAATGACTCCCACATCCTCTGGGGGATCACTGAGCTCAGCACCTTCATGCCGAATAACAGATGCCAAAAAGGGTCTCTTCCATGCTATGTGTCTGCTTACATCATCTGCCTATATATAAAAAAAATAATCAGTTCTTTTAAACCCTGATGTTAATCACATCCAACCCCATCAATTAATTAAATCCCTTTTCATAACATTTTATAAACATATTAATGTACAACAGCTAACAGTTAAATAAAAAAAATATATATCCAGATCTTTGAAATGCCTCTCTTATACATATTTTATTTAACTGATGTGACAAGGAAACATTCTTGGATTAATACAGAGACTTATCCCTTACTGAAGCTAAAGGTATAACAACATACCATGTATTCCTTCACCAGCTTCTCTGGATCTTCATTCAAGTACACACAAAGTCAATTTAGGATGCATTCAAGTCCAATATCAATGCTATTGTTCTGCAAATCAGAGAATAAACACATGAATTTCTACATGGAAGTGCAAAATAAAATTCTATAACATTTTAAACAGACCATATTTCTTCACCCTAAACCTATCAAGGATGCAATGTCTCAAAAAAAAACATTGACGGTAGTTTTTCCCATAGAAATTAAATTAACTAAGATTTCACAATATGTTTAGATATACATTTTTCATAAAACTATCAGGTTATTTGGACCCCCTTTTTAAATATTCTCATTCATTATTTCTTTTAAAAATGTTTCGGACAACAAGTAAATCAACCCAAATATGTGTAATAGATTTAAAAAGTCACAAGACCTAAGATTCAATATCTTTTACACTAGTATATGAAACATTGAGATCCAGCTTGTGCTAGACACTATGAAGTGACTTGACACACAGACAGCATGTGTAGTTTATCTCTAAATAAAGAGATTTTGTGAAGGTCATATTTAGAGCTGCTTCAAAACTTTGAACATGGCAACTCACACAAGATGTGTGGCTTTTCCCCTAATACCATATAGAGCAATGTCAGTAAGTAAATGTCATCAAATGATCTCCCTAATAAAAGCATTTAGGACATTTCTGTGAGCATGTGTCTTAATACCTGGGTCATGGGTGTCATGATGCTTTTGAGTCTCCTTCCTATAAAGCCACCTTTCTTGCTATATGCCTTGATTAGATTTGCAGAGTGAACATCCAGCGGGGAAATAAACTTACACTGCAAATGGACTGTTGTGATCCTTTTAAATTCTGCACAAACCTATGAATAGAAATTGTAATATATAACCCATGTATTAATAAGTAATGCAAAATTACAACTGCTGAAGTGTGACCATCAGCAAATCATCATGATTTCATGAGTCTTTCATTGTACTCTAAATCCTCGAACAAAAAGAAGAATGCTGTTTCACTTACCTCACGCACACTGAAGAGTGCTGGCCGTCCTGTTTTGAAATCTGCTATCATGGGTGCATCTTAAAGCACTTCTTGCCTTCTGTGAGCAGTAACCAATTGCTGCGATAAACAGAGACGTATGAATTAATAATGAAATAATAATTATAATATTATTCCTATAAGTATCATTAGTAATATTACACTATTGTTATTATTTTTCCCTACATTGTTGCATTTATACAACCACTATAATTTTAATATGGAAGTGTATTCACACACTCCAACCAGCTGTTAGACATATCCTCTGTGTACTGAACTTGATCTCATCTGGTGTTTATTCAGAATGTACCAACACAGAGCAGGTCACACAAGATGTCCTCCACAACTGCACTAAAGCACAGCTCAGTACTACACTGTAACATAACCACATAACTAGTATTTACTTATGAATTGATAAGATATTTGGTGACTATTCTAATTATAGCTGTTCTATTTCTGCTTTACTTATTCGATTTTTGTATATAGTTCAGCCTCGGTGTGTTGTTTCTTTTACTAAAATTCAAATCTTTTTGTATGTTTACTTACATCAATTCCAGTAAAATTAAATTTCCCGTTCCCATATTTTGATCTTGTAAATCATTATGGCTATCATACTTTGGCTTTACAGCTGGTGAACTTTTAATACTGTGTTATTTAAAAATCGTTCCATTTTTATTACGGTTCCTTCTTAACAAGCAGAATCACTTGTGCAAGGTCTCTCCCTCTCCTGTTGAGCTGAGTGTGAAAGATTCACTTATCCCACACGTGTAGTTTAGACAAGCGACGGTTAATGCTAATCTGACTACTGCCCTGTTATGGGCAAAACAACGGAGAGCTTCATTTAAACAAATATGTGGAAATTGAACAGGGATGGTTAATTAAATGAGTGTATTTGTTTAATGAGTAAACGCATTTTGTTACTATATTGAACTGCTAACGTCATTCTTCTTCTTTCGGCTGCTCCCATTAGGGGTCGCCACAGCGGATCATCCGTCTCCATACCACCCTGTCCTCTACATCTGTCTCTTTCACACCAACTACCTGCATGTCTTCCCTCACCACATCCATGAACCTCCTCCTTGGCCTTCCTCTTTTCCTCCTACCTGGTGGCTCCATCTTCAGCATTTTTCTACCAATATAATTCGTGTCCCTTCTCTGCACATGTCCAAACCATCTCAATCTCGCCTCCCTCACCTTGTCACCAAAACATCCTACATGTGCTGTCCCTCTAATAAACTCATTTCTAATCTTGTCCATCCTCGTCACTCCCAACGAAAACCTTAACATCTTCAGCTCTGCTACCTCCAGCTCCACCTCCTGTCTTTTACTCAATGCCACTGTCTCTAATCCATACAACATCGCAGGTCTCACCACAGTCCTATAAACTTTCCCTTTCATTCTTGCAGATACCCTACTATCACAAATCACTCCTGTCACTCTTCTCCACCCACTCCACCCTGCCTGCACTCTTTTCTTTACTTCTCTAACACACTCTCCATTACTTTGCACTGTTGACCCCAGGTACCTGAATTCCTCCACCTTCTCCACCTCTTCTCCCTGCAACCGCATCACTCCACTGCCCTCCCTCTCATTCACACACATGTACTCTGTCTTACTCCTACTGACTTTCATTCCCCTTCTCTCAAGCGCATATCTCCACCTCTCCAGGCTCTTCTCAACCTGCTCTCTACTCTCACCACAAATCACAATATCATCTGCAAACATCATAGTCCAGGGAGACTCCTGTCTGACCTCGTCCGTCAACCTGTCCATCACCACTGCAAACAGGAAAGGGCTCAGGGCCGATCCTTGATGCAGTCCAACCTTCACCCTGAACCAGTCTGCCGTACCTACTGCACACTTCACTGCCGTCACACTGTCCTCATACATGTCCTGCACCACCCTCACATACTTCTCTGACACACCTGACTTCCTCATACAATACCACAACTCCTCTCTCGGCACCCTGTCGTACGCTTTCTCTAAATCCACAAATACACAATGCAGCTCCTTCTGTCCTTCTCTATACTTCTCCATCAACATCCTCAAAGCAAATAAGGCATCTGTGGTGCTCTTCCTCGGCATGAAACCATACTGCTGCTCACAGATGGTCACCTCTTCTCTCAGCCTGGCTTCCACTACTCTTTCCCATAACTTCATGGTGTGACTGATCAACTTAATTCCCCTGTAGTTACTGCAGGTCTGCACATCTCCCTTATGTTTAAAGATCGGTACCAGCACACTCCTTCTCCATTCCTTAGGCATCCTCTCCCCTTCCAGAATCCTGTTAAACAATCTGGTTAAAAACTCCACTGCCATCTCTCCTAAACATCTCCACGCTTCTACCGGTATGTCATCTGGTCCAACCGACTTTCCATTCTTCATCCTCTTAATCGCTGCTCTCACTTCCTCCTTACTAATCCTATCTACATCCTGCTTCACCAACTCCACATTCTCCAACCTTCTCTCTCTCTGATTTTCCTCATTCATCAGCTGCTCAAAATACTCCCTCCATCTTCTCAACACACTCTCCTCATTAGTCAACACATTTCCCTCTCCATCCTTTATTGCTCTAACTTGCAGTACATCCTTCCCAGCTCGGTCCCTCTGCCTGGCCAATCGGTACAAATCCTTTTCTCCTTCCTTAGTGTCCAACCTCTTATACAGTTCCTCATATGCCTTTTCCTTGGCTTTCGCCACATCCCTTTTTACCTGCTGCCGCATCTCCTTGTACTCCTGCCTACTTTTCTCACTACTAACTGCTAACGTCATTACCCACAGTAAAGTCCACCATGCTAATCGTGAACTGTACAGTAATTAGATCGATTTCTCTTGAACATTAATTATCTCTCGTCGATTAACAAAAACGTTACATTCGGTATTTTATCAACAAACAAGATGTTGAGTTAAAAGTCATTTAGTTTGCATTTAAATTAATTTTAAAAGTGTATAACAAAGGATTTGCTCTTACCTTCTCATAAACGGCGGAAAACAGGGGAATTCTCGAAGCTTTGCCTAAATCTCGCGATATCGACGGTGATTTTCCCGGAGGCGCGTGAGAGTTTAATTGTTTACGTTATTTTGACATGAGTGAATCTATTAAAAGCTGAGTGGTTAACCTTACAGAAAATACTACATGATTTATTCACGTTCATTTAGTGAACATAAAATTATATTGTACTGAATTATTTTACGGAAGTAAATTTAACAGGCGGCAGAATTCATTTTTTTTAGTGTAGTTTTATTACACTTTACTAACTCTTAATGGTCAAAGAGAGGAGCATGTGCACTGTGACACACCAGGAAGTGATGCAGCTCTCAGTTCTGCACAAACAGCTGTTTCCAGCTCGTGCTAACTGGAATTTGTTTTCACAAAAAAAAATAAAAAAATCAGGAGTCAGGAGTTTGACAGGACACAGTCTTAGGGGGATCCAGTGCTGAATATCCGGGAGTCAGATACATGCATTCCCAGCATCCAGCTGCACATGGAGTCAGGTACATTCAGCTGGGAGAGCTTGTCTCTGAGCAGAGCCGAAACCATAGAAATCATAGATCAGACGTATTTTTTTAGCAAAGCCTACACATAACACACATCACATATCATAACCTTGTGCTCCAGAACATCTGATCACATGCACATTATCAACTTGTGCTGTTAATATCATGAACAGCAGCTACGCTAATTCCTCTCCACTGCTTCTCTTTCTCTCCCCATCCCGAGGCTTCCTGAGGTTTGGCCAGCTCCAGTCACCTCCCACCTCGTGAAGATTATGGACTTTAAAGAAGTAGATGCCGAACTCGCAAACATCCCGAACCATCTAGAGACGTACCAGTGCCATTTGGATCCCGCTACATGTGTGGAGTTTTGACATTGGACCTCCTGGAGTGTTTAAAGGCTCTGGCATGGAGAAGCTGATGCTGGATCTGTGATGATCACAAATGTTGAGCTCAGTAGCTCCTAGTTTTCTAACCATAGAGACTGTATAAGACTGTAGAAAGAACATTCACTTATAATCTTATACTCCAGTGCTCATGTTAGTTCTCACTCTCCAGTGTTCTGTATTGTTGAAAGATTTATGATCAAACTCTTGATGTCACCCAAATGAGGATGGGTTCCCCTTTTGAGTCTGGTTCCTCTCAAGGTTTCTTCCTCATATCATCTAAGGGAGTTTTTCCTTGCCACTGTCGCCACGGCTGCTCATCAGAGATACACACACACCTTCACCTTCACTGTTGATTTGTGTAAAGCTGCTTTGAGACAATGTCTGTTGTGAAAAGCGCAATAGAAATAAACTTGAATTGACTTGAGACTGAGGAAGATGAATGTAATTGTAATTTCTTTAGTTTCCAAACAGTCCATTAAAATAGAACGCAAGATCAAGATCATTCTGGAGGTTAAGAACAAGAGACCAGGAGCAGGAGCTTAATAGTCGCAGATGGATTTAAATCTGTGTTTCAGTATAGATCAAACCTTATAATATGTTACTGGGGTGTTTATCTGCTGGGGTTGAACGATGAAACCAGTCTGTCTCTGATTAGCAGAATGTGCAGAAAGAATGTACAGGCTGAGATAATAAATACAATCACTATGATGTAATAACATCATAAATACAGTCATCAGTTCACCTCAGATTATAAACTTTACAAATGATGAGGAAATGAATCCTGAAATAGAGAATAGTATATAAAAGAGTGTTGCCTCTTAATGAAAGATGTTGAACTACATTGTGTGTGACAGTAGTGTAATAGACACTGCTGAATTCATCTTTTACTATCAGCTAATTTTTTTCAGACGAGGAAGAATTTTCTGCTTTTCAGAACTAATTATTTATTAAAGCTTTATATTAAATATGTTTGATGATGTTTACTGGAGAATGTTCAGCTGTTCTCAGATCAGTGATCAGTGTGTGTTTCTGACTCAGAGCACTTCCTCTACAGCTGAGGGAGGTATTTGTACGGCGCTATAACACTGTGTGTACGGAAGGCTCTCACTCTGCTGACAGTAATAATCTCCTGCATCTTCAGACTGAACTCCAGAGATTTTTAGGTAAAATTCTCTAGAATTAGATTTAATGCCACTGAAACGATCTGGAACCCCAGTGTACCGTGAAACATCATTATAGATCAGGAGTTTAGGAGCTTCTCCAGGTTTCTGCAGGTACCAGTGAAGGTCACTGCCAACATCATGAGTGGTTCTACAGGTGAGAGTAACAGAGTCTCCTGGAGAAACAGTCTGAGATCCTGGAGACTGAGTCAGGACGATTTCCCCAAAGGACTCTAAAGAAAAGGATGCAGAGTTGAATAATGGAAACAAATGTAGTAATGAGGGTGAGAGTGATGTGATGATTTGTAGGAATAATAAAAGTAAAGAGAGTCTCACGGTGAGCGAGGAGTCCCAGTGTCCCCAGCAGTAGAATCAGTACCATCATCATTGTGCTGCGTGTCAGTGGCTCTGAAAGGACTGAACACACTCTGATCAGCACTACAGCTCTTAAAGTGTGTGCAGCAGTCACACACACACATATGTAAATACCACAACTGTGTGTGTGTGTGTGTGTGTGTGTGTGTGTGTATATGTGTGTGTGTGTGTGTGTGTGTGTGTGTGTGTGTGTGTGTGTGTGGTCACTGTAGTGTAACAGAGGTTTTTGTACGATGGTTTCATTAGAATGTATCACTGTGGTGGACTTTCGGTGGAGGAACCAAACTGATCATCAGTAAGTTTCTCTTCTGTACAATTATTTTATTTTATTTTTAATTTTTTGTTTGTTTATTTATTTGTATAAATGTTTAAATTTAGAGTTTTATTTATATATATTGCATGTTATTGTGACACTGAGACACAGTTTGAGTGAAATGAAACGAAGCTAAAAGAAAGAAGAAATCAGGATTTAGCTGTTAGCTGAAGAAGTGTGCAGTTTGTTCCTCAGGAAACACGGCACTTTTACATTCACAGCTTCTGAAGGTCATATTGTGTGCTGTGAAGGACATGGTATAAAACTTCATCCTGTGCCTGTTAGTCTTCTATCATTGTACTGATGTACTGAGTTTGAATCTCCAAACAAAGAGAAACAGTGTGTAGAAAGGTGGATGTGGTGTGATGTGCTGATTTCCATCACTGAACTGATCTCAGCCTTTTTGCCAGATGTGGGATTGTAATAGAGGAAATCTTGGTATCAGGAAACTCAAAGGGAAGGTGTGATGTTGCATTTTCCAGCCCTGTTCTGTGGAATATCAGTGTATTTACATCATCAGTGTAGTGATTTTTCTGTAGGACTACATGTCAAAGTAACACAACAACTTAGGAGGACTGGAAAACACTCCCAGAAGAAATCTGATCAAAGTCCGAGTCTCTCCACAATATAACGAGGAACTAGTAAATGTTCTCCTGCTGAGAAGTTCTACTGAACTGCAGTAATGTGAATAAGCAGTAATGAGTAAATGTTGTGTAACTGTGTGTAAATGTGTGTTTTTATTGTGTGTTTGTGGTCTCCAGCCGGTCCCACGGTGAAGCCCTCCGTGTCTCTGCTCCCTCCCTCCTCTCTGCAGCCGTCTGACAGATCGGCCTCGCTGCTCTGCCTGCTGTCTGCTTACTCTCCACAGGGGGCGCTGGTGAGCTGGACGGTGGACGGCTCAGAGGTAAAGGACGGGGTTCTGACCAGCCCAGAAGAACACAAGAAGGACGGTTACACACGCAGCAGCACCCTGACCCTCAGCAAAGAACTCTGGGAAAAGGGGGAGGAGTTTGTCTGTACCGTCTCCCATGGTGGTGTCCATCATCCGCTCACGTTCAGAAAGAGCCAGTGTTAAGACCAACAGCTCCAAGATAGAATTGAACACTGAGCTGCTCACACATCCATCTACAATCGAGTTTCAATTCTACACAATGCTGACATTTCTGTCTTTCCTCTCTTCACTGTCCTGTTGCTCTTCCTGTAGTTTTGCTCTGCTGAAATAAAGCTTCATTTTGGACATTGTGTGTTCTTTTATTCGAGTTAATAGTCATTATCAGTGTGATGAGAGAGTGTGTTTAGCTGGAGATTCAGTGCTGTGTGTTGTGCTTCACTGAGTTTGGCTGAAGGAAGTTGAACATCTGGTGAAAGTTCTGCTCTATTCTGGGAGAAACAGAATCACTCAGTCGTCTCCATGAAAATCTCACTTCCTCACTTCCATTAATTAAGTAAATGTAAGCCACACTTGTTAAGGCCAAGATGCTGTAAAAAAATAAATGTAAATGTGATGGAGACTGAGATAATATGAGGAAGAACACTGGGCACCAGATTCGGGTGGAAACTGGTCCTCAACTGAGTGTTA
This sequence comes from Silurus aristotelis, assembly GCF_946808225.1. NCBI lineage: Eukaryota > Metazoa > Chordata > Actinopteri > Siluriformes > Siluridae > Silurus > Silurus aristotelis. Next base: position 1,174,919 of record NC_139580.1, read on the forward strand.
TTACATATTATAAAGTTTATACTAAATGTTTAAAATGTGTAGTTTGGTAAACTGGAATCCTCTTTTAAAGGTAATTTTAATAGAGTATCAAACAATATAAAAGCTAGATTATAAACTGAAAATTGTTACTCTGAGCATATTGTCTGTCGGGTTACTTCTCCCAGAGTTCTTTTGCGGTCTAAATGTAGATCCTGATATCTGTAAAGCTCTGTAGCTGCAGAGGCAGGAAGAGCACAGACGAGGCAGAGGCAAGATCGGTATAAAAAAAGGCTGAATTTATTAATCACTTGCTCTCCTGAACAATGGTGTACTGTCTATCCTGTTCTCTTCACTTATCAATCACAGCAACAATACCTCTCTATCATGGGTGTCTGTGATCTCATGTATACCAATTGGATGCATGTTGAGATTGTAATCTTGCGTACCAGTGTAGATTTATTCATTGCTAGAGACTCAAAGCACTTTTGTGATTTGGATGCACAATGTTTATGTGCATGTTTATTTGTATTTCACTTTTAAGAATGAACATTGTCTCAAAGCAGCTTTAATGATAATATGGTGAGAAAAATGAATAAGATTCTTCATAAGTGTAAGTTTTTTCCTGATGAAAAAAACAGTGGCGACTGTGGTGAAGGAAAAACTCCCTGAGATGCAAAAGGAAGAAACTTTGAGAGGAACCAGACTCAAGAGGGAACCTCATCTTCATCTGGGTGCCACTGAATGTCCATTTATTACAGATAAACAATGCTGAGATGCAGTGATAGAGATCAGAGCAAACTGTAGTCCTGAGTCATTGTAACAGACTGTTGATATTATTTACAGTCCAAATCCATCCACAAAACTCTGTTTTACTCCGGAATTTTATGAAACCACCCAAGGCGTTGGTGAGAAACCGTCTACAGCTGCACAGAGTCGCCTCCAAACGAAGAGGACACTATCCAGAGGCCAACCAATACGAAGTGGGAAGATCTGCGGAGAAAAGAGGGGCAGGAACAGTGGTCACTGGAACCTTAGGAGCAGGTTTAACTCGACCGAGAGAGAGAGAGAGAGAGAGAGAGAGAGAAGAGGGGTGACAGGAGGAGATGGATATGGATTATTTAGTCTCCTTATTGTTGTATGAAAGTTAAGGACACTTTGCAGTTGTGACTCCGGCAAGACTCGCCATAGCAGCAGAACTAAAAGGAAGAACCAGAAGGTAACACAGACATGAGGAATCTCTGGGATAAAAGACGACCCACCACAACACCGTCAACAAACCTGAGTGAACGTGTGAATGTAAGGGGACCACAGCATACAAATATCCCAGTTCATCAAACACTTCACATCCATGATCCCTCCAGATCTGCTCCTTTACCTCACAAACACCTACTGACTAAAGACACTAAATAAATGTGTTCAGCTTTGACTTTAATACTGAGACTGTGTCTGAGTCCCGAACACTGATTGGAAGGCTGTTCCATACCTGTGCGGTTTATAAGAGAAAGATCTGCCCCCTGCTGTAGTCTTCATTATTATATGGAGATGTCCAGCTGAAAGGGGCCAAAGATGAGTGCACTGCAGGACCATGGGTGCCTGGGGAGATACGGTTGAAGCAGACATTCTGGGGAGATCTTGGGGCTTTTGTGGTCTGCATAGATAGGACAAACTACCACAAACTACTTCTTCTTTGATGGTTGCCCACCAGAATAAATTTTGATAGTGTACAGAAAGGCAGAAACCATTGGAGCAGCTGGGAATGCAATTGGTATGGAACAGTCGCTATTTAAGGCAACCCACCAGACATGACTTTATGTACATTCCTCTAGATGTCCAGGCAGTGGGCCTAAACAGTGACTGTGGCTGGGTGGAATGTGATTGGGAGGTAATTCTCATTCATCGTCTGGGGCATCCCATCAAAACAGGGCATTGGATTTGCCATTCTTGGTTGGCACACAGATATTGATTTTTCCGTGCTTTGGTTGTAGTTCTATGACCTGACATTGAATGGGCCACACCTGGGAATTTGAGCTTTTGAAAATTGGAATATCTTTACAATTCCACAGTAAACTTATATTACATTCACCCAATTGGCAATTTTCTCTTAATTTGCTATATTCAGCTCCACACTGTATGTCACTCAGAACATCTTTCTCAGCTGTGCCTTGACAAAGTTAAACTTTGATTTTAAAGAATGTTTTTGAGCTGTGATATCAAGCTCAATAGTAGGAAAAAAGAGCAATTTTCAGATTAGCTTCTGCATCACAGACAGCATAATGCATCAGGCTTTTTCACATGACAGACAGTAAAAATTATGTTCATAATGTCCAAACTCACCATAACATTTGTTAAATAGGTTTACAGTTTCTGGTACCAATCCTGGACAATGTTCATTAAAAATTTTTAAAAGATGTTTCAAGGCAACTCCTATTAGATTATGTCGCAACACATGACATCAACAGCAGCAAACTCTGGCCTCTGGTAAGAGAAGATCATCTCTAGGTTACATATGTAACCCTAGCTCCCCGAGGGAATGAGATGCTGCATCGCAACGCTTTGGGAACGCCCCCGCGTTGTCTGCGCTTTGAACCACGTGTGAAATCTGGCCAATAGGCAAGTCATGACGTCATAGGCGGGCGACATCGTGACGACCAGGAGCTACAAAATGGCTGTGTGGTGGTAGCAACACTGGCTTCTACACAGAGAGAAGGTAAGCGCCACAGAGATGCAGGGAGTGCGGCACGGGGAAGCAGCGTCTTGTTCCCTATGGGATCTAGGGTTACATATGTAACCTAGAGACGTTCCCCATTTGGGAACTTTAAGCTGCGTTGCAACGCTTTGGGAACGAGGTGTCCAATCATGCCACACTGACCAGACCCTGCCTAGTGTGTGAGCACCTCAACATCCGCATGTAGGACAGAGAAGCCTGGATCGGCGCTGAGGTCAAGATCGTAAAATCTGACAAAGGTCAGCGGGGTGAACCAGTTTGCAGCGTTGCAGATGTCTTGGAGTGAGACTCCAGCGGACCAGGCCGTAGAGGCCACCACACTCCGGGTGGAGTGAGCTTTGACCCCGAGTGGGGAGACCAGAGGACTCATAAGATGATAAAATGGCATCCACTACCCACCTGCTGAAAGACTGCTTGTTGGCAGGGAATCCCTTCCTATTAGGGCCATAGCAGACAAACAGCTGCTTCGACTTCACAGACTTGTCCTGTATAGATAAGCTCGCACTGGACACAGCTGGATCTGCTTCTCTTGGTCGGGGGCTAGGAACGGAGGAGAGCAGAATGCCTGCAACATGACAGGTCGTGCAGGAGCTATAGGCACCTTCGGTATGTACCCAGGTTTCGTGTAAAGAAACGCGCTGGTCATGCCAGGGGCAAATTCCAGCTGAGACAGGGCCACGGACAGAGCCTGTAGACCTCTGATCCTTTTCTGGGAGGAAATCGCCATGAGGAAAGCGGTCTTACCCCGACAGATACCTAAGGGCCACCTTAGCCAGGGGCTCAAAGGGGGGCTTGGACAGAGCCGCCAACACAACGGCCAAGTCCCAGACAGGCACTCTGAGTCGCGTCCCCAGCCTCAACCTCCGGGCGCCGTGAAGGAAACGTGTCATCAGAGGGTTTTTACCCAGCGACTGGGTAACATAAGGCACAATAGCGGACACGTAAACCTTCAGGGTTAAAGGGGTCAGCCCTGTGGCAAACTGTTCCTGTAAAACTCCAGAACTGAACCAATCAGGCAGCTAACTGGGTCTAACCCGTGGCGCTCACACCACATTATAAACAGCCGCCACCTTGTGGCAAACGACCTGCTCGTGGAGGGAGCTCTGGAATATAGGATGGTCTCCACTACCTCAGCAGAGAGACCAGCTGCTACAAACCGTGCCCCTCAGGGGCCACAGCAATAGCCTCCACAACTTCAGAACTTGGGGGGGAAGGTCGTACAGACATCTGCACTCAGCCACGTCTGCACCATGGCATCCAGCCCTAACAGGGCTGGCTGAGAAAGAAAGAGACAGAGAGGACAGTGCAAAGTCTCCTGAGCTGCAAACAGATCCAGCTGGGCTCTGTAAAACCTACCCCATATATACTCCCCCACCTCAGAGTGGAGCCTCCATTCCCCAGGCCTCAGCCCTTGTCTTGAAAGGGCGTCTGCTCTCCAATTCAACCGTCCCGGGATATGAATAGCTCTCGGTGAGAGGAGTCTCCCCTGGGACCACAGGAGGATCTTTCGTGCCAGCTTGTATAAGGAATTCCATCACATCACGAGTCCGGAGACCCCCCTGGTGGTTGATATATGAGACCACTGATGTATTGTCTGTACAGACCAATACATTGTGGCCCCTCAGGTCCACAATTTTGGGGTTGAGGAAGTGTTTCAACCCCAAAAACATCGCCATCATCTTCAGGCAGTATAGGTGCCATGAGAGACGTGGCCCACTCCACAGACCTTGGGAGGAGCGAACACTCATGACTGCTCCCCACCCCGTGAGGGAAGCGTCCATCCTTAGCATTACGTGACGACAGGGAGTCCCCAAAATGGGGCCTCGGAACAGGAACGTCGGTTCTCTCCACACATCAAAGGCCCAAAGGGCTCGCCACGAGACCTTGATGGAACGGTGTGGATTCCCTTCCCTGGAAGAACCCGCTGCCCTGGAGCCACCACTGGAGGGGTCTCATATGGAGGAGGCCAAGTGGAATCACATTGGACACCTCCGCCATGTGACCCAGCAGCCTCTGGAACTGCTTCACAGTGAGTGACTGGCCTTCTCTTACTCTCCTGACTGCAGTAAGGATAACTTCGATCCTGGCGGGAGACAACTGTGCCCGCAACCTGGTTGAGTCCCACACCACGCACAGGAAGGTGGTTCTCTGCTATGAAGAAAACACACTGTTCCCGGTGTTCAGTCTTAGCCCCAGTTCCTTCATGCAGGTGAGAAGAACATCTCGATGCCGGAGCCGTAGCAGGGCTGGTGCTGCATTCATGCACTTCGTGAATGTGCGGGGCGAGAGTTCCAGGCCAAAACAGGGGTACCCAGTATTAGTAAGCTTCTCCCCCAAAAGCAAACTTTAAAAACCTTTTGTGTGCGGGAAGGACGGCTATGTGGAGGTAGGCGTCCTTCAGATCTATCATGACAAACCAGTTCTCAGACTCGATCTGAGACACGACCACCCGGCCGTGGAACGGATGTCGTAACGACGCCCGCCCATAAAACGGAAATCATACTGCCGCCCGGCTGCAAAAGGGATGTTGTACCACTGACTGGCCACGACAGGAACGGAACATCCTCTGGTGGCACGGTCACGGCTCATAGTTCCTCAGAAGGCCCCGTCGGGCTTCACGAACCTTCTAAAAGCGCTGTTTGATCGGTTGTTATTTCTGAATGTGAAACTTTGGCCACATCAAGTTTTACTGGCAGGAAAACTAACAAACACCACTAGACTCTATTTAATGGACTCACTGGTATGTTTCTTATTTTCTATAGTCCTTAATATTCATAGTCCTTAACTTCAGCTTCATTACATTTTATGTCCACAAGGATGCACTTTTTCATGTTTTTGTGTTTTCATCCAGCATTTTGTAATGCTATATCAACACTCTGCATAAATATTGTGTGTATGGAGGCCCATCTATTGCTGCTCTACTGAACACAGAACATTACAGGTTTATTTGGACAATTTAAGAGTTATGAATGATAGAAAATTGGAAAGGAATATTGTATATATTGTTTCCACGTCTCTTTACTTTACAAATGTATGCTATTTTATTCATACTAGATAAACCAGTGGATCTTCTTAAATATATATACATTATATACATACATATACACACACATACACGTAAAAATACGAGAAATAAAATAAAAATAAAAACAAAGATACATGAGAATTTAAAATAAAATAAATGTGAGTTTAATAAAAAAGTAAAAGTGATTTGAATTTAAAAGTGCAGTCAGTGTGAAGCAGCACAGAGCTCATTCAGTAAATGCAGAGTTAAACAGATGTGTTTTTAATCTAGATTTAAAAGTGTCTACTGTTGAAGCACATCTGATCTCTTCTGGAAGCTGATTCCAGCTACAGGTGGCATAATAGCTAAATGCTGACGCACCTCGTTTTGAATGAACCCTTGGTTTTTCTGACTGACCTGATCCTGATGACCTGAGTAATCTGTTAGGTTTATATTCAGTAAGCATATCTGTCATGTATTTCGGTCCTAAGCCATGAGTACAATGTGAGGCCGTATTGATCGCCATTCTGATATTCCTGATCTTCTCAGAGAAAAAGGTTGCAAACTCATTGCATTTGTTGTCAGAAAGCATTTTACTAGAAAATTGATTTGGGGCGTTTGTTAGTCTCTCTACAGTAGCAAAGAGAGTGCGGGTGTTGTTTATGTTGTTGTTTATAATGTTTGAGAAGAAGGTCTGTCTAGCTCTGCCTAGTTCTACATTGAAAGCCCGAAGACTGAAAGCTATGCTAAAATAATTCAGGAAAGTGGTGTGGTTAAAGGTGATGAGAATGAATTGATATTTATGTAATAGACTCAAGAGAACTACCAAAGGGGAAGTTTGTTAAAAGTTCATGCAGTTCTTTATTTGTTGTTTGTAATGTTAATATGTTAAAATGGACAATTCGTACTGTGAGTTAACTTTTTTTATGTATTTTTATTTTTTATGGATGTAAACAAGTTGTAATTTAACAATATTTAACTCTAAGTTTTAGTTTATCGGTTTGTTTATTTTTTACTTTATTTATTTATTTTACCTTTTAAAATAAAATTGTTGTAATCGTACTTTTAACTACCAAACTTTTTTTATTGTCGGTGCAAAGCACTGTGGTTTTTATTTGTTTGCAATGCATTTGTCAGGGATGCACCTGCCACGCCCACTTTGGTGGCTCTCATGCCTCCGCTCTCCCTAGAGCTCCAGGCTTAATCACGCACACCTGTGGCTCATCATCACTCCACCCTGTTTCTACATAAGCTCCTCACTCACACTGTCAGGGATCCACCAGCCACGCCTTCTCCTAACCCTCATATCCACCCTAGCAGCTCACCTGATTACTAATCATCATCACCTGGGTCACATCAGTCACCACCATATATAAACCCCAGTCGTTCACAGTCTCACCGTCCGTTCTACAGCTTAGGCCTACGAACATTGTGGACTCTCTCACCCTTTGTGTTTACATCACGCTTCATGTGTGTTGGACGTTTCTTTTGTTTTCTGTATTTCTTTTGTGTTTTAGTTCATGCCTGCGTGTTGTTCTGCTTTGCTCTTTCATTTCTTGAGTGACTTAAGTAAACACGTTTCTTGTACATTCAACCTCCGGTTTCCTGCGAGTTCTTGTGCCTGACAGAAGAACGGACCTTTAACAAAACCGAAGGGCAACAGGGAAAGGAGCTAAACCGCGTTACCTTGGTATGGTAAAATCTGACAAAGGTCAGCGGGGTGAACCAGTTTGCAGCGTTGCAGATGTCTTGGAGTGAGACTCCAGCGGACCAGGCCGTAGAGGCCACCACACTCGCGGCTGCGGATTTGGTTGACCGACCCGCGGTCGCGATTCCTCCCCGTTCAGCTTTCGGCAGCCCGGTTGCGCTCCCGGCTTCTTTTTCCGGAAACACGGCTGAGTGCCAGGGCTTCCTGCTTCAGGTATCCCTGTATATCGAGATGCAACCCCAGAACTTTCCCAGCGAACGAGCTAAGGTCGCGTTTTTGATATCCCTTCTCTCCGGAAGAGCGCTCGCGTGGGCGAGAGCGCTCTGGAGCGCAGCGAGCCCGGCGCTGACGTCATTTGCCGCTTTCACTGGGCATTTCGCCGAGGTCTTTAGCACCGCCCCCGGGGATACCTCAACGGCAGATCAGCTGCTGAACATCCAGCAGGGAACTGACAGCGTTTCGGGTTACAGCCTCCGCTTCCGTACTCTGGCGGCATCTGCTGGCTGGAACGAGAAGGCGCTGCTGGCTGTGTATCGCAGGGGGTTAAACCAAGAGCTCCGGCTGGCAATGGCCACCTTTGATGACACCCTAGGACTAGAGGCGTTTCTTCAGAGATCTATCCGCGTTTCTCAACACCTGACTGCTGGCCGTTTTCCCCTGCACGACCCAGCGCCCGCCATGGCGGCATCAGCAGCTCCATTGCCGGAACCCATGCAACTCGGCTCACAGCGACTATCTCAGCAGGAAAGGGAGCCCCGACGGGCGACTCAGGCCTGCCTCTACTGTGGAGAAGGAGGACATCGCGTGGCCCAATGCCCAGTTAGACCTCCCCGTCGGACGGTGAGTGGTGTCACTCTTACTTCTGACATTACTCATTTGTCCACACTCCAGGTCACCTTAAAAACCCCCGCTCACTTTTTATCTGTCGTTTCTCTGGTCGACTCAGGATCAGCGGGAAACTTCATCTCACAGGCGTGTCTAGAACGCCTCCAGCTACGCCGGCAGCGGGGATCTCAGGAACTAACCGTGCAGACTATCCAGGGACGTCCTTTAGGACGGGGTAAGGTGAAGCACTGCACGCCCCCTATCACCCTCCAGGTCGGAGTGTTACATCACGAGGAAATCCAGCTTCTCGTACTGGAGGATTTGACAGTGGACGTGATCCTAGGTCGTCCCTGGTTAGCCAAACACTCCCCTACTTGTTCCTGGGACCCGTGTGACATCTTGGAGTGGAGCCCCACCTGCCGGCAGACATGCTTACATCCACTCCCGACTCCACCCCGGACCACCTTGACCTTGGCAGCAACTCGAGTTGAAGGAGCAAGACAACCCTCTCAGGTGGAAGTCCCCCAGGTCTACCATGCTTTCTCGGACGTCTTCAGCGAGGAGGCTGCTACCAGGTTACCCCCACACCGGCCATGGGACTGTGCCATTGAACTGAAGCCCGAAGCTAAGCTACCGAAGGGACGGATATACCCCTTGGCAGCCCCGGAACACCAAGCGATGGAGGGTTATATCCAGCAGGCCCTCCGTCAGGGTTTCATTACACAGTCAACCTCTCCGGCGGCTTCCAGTTTCTTTTTTGTGGCCAAGAAGGATGGAGGTTTGCGGCCGTGCATCGACTACAGGGGCTTGAACGCACAGATCTCCCCGCTTCCGTATCCGCTCCCCCTGGTCCCGGCAGCCTTGGAGGAACTACGGGAGGCTCGCGTTTTCACCAAACTAGACCTCCGAAGTGCCTACAACCTGGTGCGCATCCGAGAGGGGGACGAATGGAAGACGGCCTTCATCACTCCCTCAGGCCATTACGAGTACAGGGTCATGCCGTACGGGCTCTCCATTGCTCCAGCCGTCTTTCAGACCTTCATGAACGAGGTTTTCCGTCCTTTTCTCCATCGGTTCGTGATCGTTTACATCGACGACATCCTGATCTACTCACGTACGCTACAAGAACACCATCAACACGTCACCCAAGTCCTAGAACGGCTGCGAGAACACCGACTGTACCTCAACCTCTCCAAGTGTGAGTTTCACCATTCGGAGACGCAGTTCCTAGGTTACGTCATCGACGCAGCAGGCATCAGGATGGATGAGAGAAAAGTGATGGCCGTACGAGATTGGCCGGCCCCCACCACGATCAAGGAGCTCCAAAGGTTTCTAGGGTTCGCTAACTTCTACCGCCGGTTCATAGGAGGTTTCAGCCTGGTTACCGCCCCGCTCACATCACTATTGCGTGGTAAGGCCAAGGTCCTTTCCTGGACCCCGGAGGCACAGAAGGCTTTCGGGGAACTACGCAAGAGGTTCTGTACCGCCCCAGTTCTTCGTCACCCTGACCCTCAGCTCCCGTTCGTCGTCGAGGTGGATGCATCCTCCACGGGAGTAGGGGCCGCCCTCTCCCAGCATTCAGGGAACCCCCCGCGGCTCCATCCCTGTGCTTACTACTCAAAGAAGTTATCCTCCGCTGAACAGAACTACGACATAGGTAAACGGGAACTCCTGGCCATCAAGCTGGCCCTGGAAGAGTGGAGACACTGGCTGGAGGGGGCCGCTCATCCTTTCATAGTCATCACCGACCACAAGAATCTCCAGTACCTCCGCGAGGCCAAGCGTCTAAACCCCCGTCAGGCGCGTTGGGCTCTCTTCTTCACCAGGTTCAACTTTAGCATCACATATCGGCCAGGGTCAAAGAACGGCAAGGCTGATTCGCTCTCCAGGGTCTATGGGCCTGAAGAACCCGTCGAGTCAGGACCGATCTTGCCTCCCACGCTCATTTTGAGTCCCATTGTGTGGGACATGGACGGGGATATTCGCGCGGCCACACGGAGGGAACCCGCGCCCCCTGGTTGCCCCGGAAACCGAACCTATGTGCCACAAGAATGCCGACAGACCCTGCTCAGGTCTGTTCACGAAAACCCAGGCTCGGGGCACCCGGGTCGGAAACAAACCCTACGTCTGGTTCAGGGACGTTACTGGTGGCCCAGGATGAGCAATACGGTGGCGGAGTTTGTCCGGGGCTGCAACACCTGCGCCATGTCAAAGACCCCCCGGCATCTGCCAGTGGGTAAACTCATCCCCCTGCCTATTCCACAACGACCATGGTCGCACATCGGCGTGGACTTCGTCACTGACCTTCCTCGCTCGGGGGGTTATACATGCATCCTAGTGGTCGTCGATCGGTTCTCTAAAGCCTGCCGCTTTGTTCCCCTACAAGGCCTCCCCACAGCCCTGGATACGGCAGAAGCCCTCTTCCATCACGTCTTCCGCAACTTTGGCCTTCCGGAGGAAGTGGTGTCTGACCGAGGTCCCCAATTCACCTCACATGTCTGGAGAGCATTCTTTCGGCTACTGGGGATCGCGGTCAACCTGTCATCTGGGTATCACCCCCAGTCGAATGGCCAAACCGAACGGAGGATCCAAGACCTGGGAAGGTACCTACGGTCATACTGCCACCAGGATCAGGAGGAGTGGAGTCGGTTCTTGCCCTGGGCGGAGTACGCCCAGAATTCATTGCGCCAGGATACAACAGGACTCACGCCTTTTCAGTGTGTGTTAGGGTTTCAGCCCCCGCTGTTTCCTTGGACCGACGAGCCCGCCAATGTACCTGCAGTGGACCACTGGTTCCGGGAGAGTGTTAGGACGTGGGAGGCTGCACACACCCAACTGCGCCGGACAACCAGAGAAACCCAGCGTCATGCTGACGCACGCAGAAGGGAGGCCCCCCAGTACAGGCCCGGAGACTGGGTCTGGCTGTCCACTCGGGATCTGCGACTGCGGCTTCCTTGCAGGAAGCTGAGCCCCCGGTACATCGGGCCATTTCAGATCGAGAGGCAGGTCAACGAGGCAGCTTACCGGCTAGTACTCCCACCGCGGTACCGGATTCACCCCACCTTTCATGTGTCGCTCCTCAAACCTTACACCCCCGTGGACACACTGCGACCCAGGGAAATTGCACCCCCGCCACCGGAGGTGTTGGAGCAGCCCTCGGTCTACTCGGTGAGAGAGATACTGAACTCACGGCGTCGGGGCAGCAGCCTGGAGTATCTCGTGGACTGGGAGGGTTACGGCCCCGAGGAACGGTCGTGGGTGGCGCGGCGGGACGTACTGGACCCTGCGCTTCTGGAGGAGTACCACGCCGCTCATCCGTTGCGTCCTGCCCCCCGGGGTCGGGGTCGGCCGCGGCGCAGGGTCAGGGCTTCAGGAGCCGCCTCTGGGGGAGGGGGTACTGTCAGGGATCCACCAGCCACGCCTTCTCCTAAACCTCATATCCACCCTAGCAGCTCACCTGATTACTAATCATCATCACCTGGGTCACATCAGTCACCACCATATATAAACCCCAGTCGTTCACAGTCTCACCGTCCGTTCTACAGCTTAGGCCTACGAACATTGTGGACTCTCTCACCCTTTGTGTTTACATCACGCTTCATGTGTGTTGGACGTTTCTTTTGTTTTCTGTATTTCTTTTGTGTTTTAGTTCATGCCTGCGTGTTGTTCTGCTTTGCTCTTTCATTTCTTGAGTGACTTAAGTAAACACGTTTCTTGTACATTCAACCTCCGGTTTCCTGCGAGTTCTTGTGCCTGACACACACTCACTCTCTTGTTCGTTATTGTATGTGTTCATGGTTTCATGCAGGACTTTATGTGGGCCGTTTCTTCCAGACTCCACTATCCTGTACCGGCTGCGTGTTTCCTCCCAGCGCATCTCGGACCAGCTACGCTTCTCCCCAAGCGCACCTCGCACTCTCTCGCCTTCCAAAGGACTGCAGTGTGTGTGTATCTCTCTCTCTCTCTCTCTCTCTCTCTCTGTATTAAACCCGAGCGAGCTGTACTTCGGCTTCCGCCTCCGTTTCATTCGCTCCCTGACAGCATTCAATTAAAATTACAATTATTATAAAATATAAAATTAATCTGTGATGCATTTAAAATTAATTACAAATTAAATGCATTTAAGCAGTAAAATGTTACAGGTAATTTATACTTGTGTTCTTATGAAGTATATTATTTGTGCAATAAGTGCACTTTTATAAAAGTATGAAGTGCACTTTATTTCACAAGAGCAGCTCACACTGCATTAGAAAAGTGTGCCATTGTGTGGAAACCCTGAAAGTGTCCATGAGAAGAGCAGGGCAGTTTATGGCGTAGGGACACCGGTGAAGATGGACACCTTTACCTTCTGTAATATTTGAAGTCTCAGAATTATGGGGTGGAGCTACGTTTCCCATCAGCCACTGCACCTCACTGAACCTTGTCACGTGATTATGCACCTGAATCACTTTCATAGACTATAGAAACTCAGCATGCACCTCACTCACTGTCTGATGTTCATCTTTCCTGGTTGGTGTGGGTGTAGATCACACTTGTGATCACTCACACTCAGGTCATATTCTTGTTTTATTCATGTTTGATGTTTCCACCATCATGTTATATGACAAACATGTGAGCAGAGAAAAAACGTTTACATCTGATTTCTGAAATGCTCACATCCATCTGGATCACTGAAGAGATGCAGATAGGGGACTAATTCTTCTATATGTGTGTGTGTGTGTGTGTGTGTGTGTGTGTGTGTGTGTGTGTGTGTGTGTGTGTGTGTGTGTGTGTGTGACAATAACAGTATTTGTTTAAATGCTTTCAGTAATGATTTAAACACTTCTGACATAAAACATAAAACATAAAACTTTTCCTTTTCTGGTACTAATGAATAAAATATTCTTACTTTACTCTCATTAAGCTTAAAATGTATTATTTTCTTTATAAATCTATTTGTCTTTGATTACCAGATGCTCTGACAGGATCTGACTGTCTGCTCTTTTAGTTCAGTAGATATTCAGAATAAAGGAAACACAGATAAACACAAATATATCAAATTCCTAATGTCTAATGTTCCACATCTTCTCATGTTGATCTCCAGTGATGGAGAGTGTATCTGCTGGGTGGAGTGTTTTATTGATTATTAGACTGGAATGATTATTTATTAAAGCTGAAGATGTTTGATGATGTTCAGTGGAGTGCAGCTTTAGCAGCTCTGCAGCTGTTCTCAGATCAGTGTGTGTTTCTGACTCAGAGCACTTCCTCTACAGCTGAGGGAGGTTTTTGTACGGTGCTATAACACTGTGTGTACGGAGTGCTGTAACTCTGCTGACAGTAATAATCTCCTGCATCTTCAGACTGAACTCCAGAGATTTTTAGACTAAACTGTGTACCAGATCCACTGCCACTGAAACGATCTGGAATCCCAGACTGACGAGAAGTTGCATAATAGATCAGGAGTTTAGGAGCTTCTCCAGGTTTCTGCAGGTACCAGTGAAGGTCACTGCCAACACTCTGACTGGTTGTACAGCTGAGAGTAACAGAGTCTCCTGGAGAAACAGTCTGAGATCCTGGAGACTGAGTCAGGACGATTTCCCCAAAGGACTCTAAAGAAAAGGATGCAGAGTTGAATAATGGAAACAAATGTAGTAATGAGTGTGAGAGTGATGTGATGATTTGTAGGAATAATAAAAGTAAAGAGAGTCTCACGGTGAGCGAGGAGTCCCAGTGTCCCCAGCAGTAGAATCAGTACCATCATCATTGTGCTGCGTGTCAGTGGCTCTGAAAGGACTGAACACACTCTGATCAGCACTACAGCTCTTAAAGTGTGTGCAGCAGTCACACACACACATATGTAAATACCACAACTGTGTGTGTGTGTGTGTGTGTGTGTGTGTGTGTGTGTGGTCACTGTAGTGTAACAGAGGTTTTTGTACGACAGTTTCATTAGAATGTATCACTGTGGCTCACTTTCGGTGGAGGAACCAAACTGATCATCAGTAAGTTTCTCTTCTATAAACTTTGTTACCTGTAAAATTATTTTATTTTAAGTTGATTTGTTTGATTATATATTTTGATGAATTTATCATTTAGAAATAAATAATTGTTTGATACTGAGACACAGTTTGAGTAAAATGAAACGAAGCTAAAAGAAAGAAGAAATCAGGATTTAGCTGTTAGCTGAAGAAGTGTGCAGTTTGTTCCTCAGGAAACACGGCACTTTTACATTCACAGCTTCTGAAGGTCATATTGTGTGCTGTGAAGGACATGGTATAAAACTTCATCCTGTGCCTGTTAGTCTTCTATCATTGTACTGATGTACTGAGTTTGAATCTCCAAACAAAGAGAAACAGTGTGTAGAAAGGTGGATGTGGTGTGATGTGCTGATTTCCATCACTGAACTGATCTCAGCCTTTTTGCCAGATGTGGGATTGTAATAGAGGAAATCTTGGTATCAGGAAACTCAAAGGGAAGGTGTGATGTTGCATTTTCCAGCCCTGTTCTGTGGAATATCAGTGTATTTACATCATCAGTGTAGTGATTTTTCTGTAGGACTACATGTCAAAGTAACACAACAACTTAGGAGGACTGGAAAACACTCCCAGAAGAAATCTGATCAAAGTCCGAGTCTCTCCACAATATAACGAGGAACTAGTAAATGTTCTCCTGCTGAGAAGTTCTACTGAACTGCAGCAATGTGAATAAGCAGTAATGAGTAAATGTTGTGTAACTGTGTGTAAATGTGTGTTTATTGTGTGTTTGTGGTCTCCAGCCGGTCCCACGGTGAAGCCCTCCGTGTCTCTGCTCCCTCCCTCCTCTCTGCAGCCGTCTGACAGATCGGCCTCGCTGCTCTGCCTGCTGTCTGCCTACTCTCCACAGGGGGCGCTGGTGAGCTGGAAGGTGGACGGCTCAGAGGTGAAGGACGGGGTTCTGACCAGCCCAGAAGAACACAAGAAGGACGGTTACACACGCAGCAGCACCCTGACCCTCAGCAAAGAACTCTGGGAAAAGGGGGAGGAGTTTGTCTGTACCGTCTCCCATGGTGGTGTCCATCATCCGCTCACGTTCAGAAAGAGCCAGTGTTAAGACCAACAGCTCCAAGATAGAATTGAACACTGAGCTGCTCACACATCCATCTACAATCGAGTTTCAATTCTACACAATGCTGACATTTCTGTCTTTCCTCTCTTCACTGTCCTGTTGCTCTTCCTGTAGTTTTGCTCTGCTGAAATAAAGCTTCATTTTGGACATTGTGTGTTCTTTTATTCGAGTTAATAGTCATTATCAGTGTGATGAGAGAGTGTGTTTAGCTGGAGATTCAGTGCTGTGTGTTGTGCTTCACTGAGTTTGGCTGAAGGAAGTTGAACATCTGGTGAAAGTTCTGCTCTATTCTGGGAGAAACAGAATCACTCAGTCATTTCCATGTAAATCTCACACTCATTTCACTGATCTCCACTAATTGCTGCTCAGTTCTGCTCTCCTACATCCATTTCAAACTGTAGTCAGAACTGAACTCTGGTTTGAGTATATAATAATTTATAATGTCAACTTACACTAAATGCCATCTTATCATAATCCTGTTTAATGCATAATTTTCATATAAACATTTTCATCACAGGAATAAACATCAGGTGCATCAGGTACAGATTTAAAATTAAATTTTAAAATGTAAAAATTAGTTGTATTGTTCTGATCATCTTGAACCATTACCCTTTTTCACCACTAGAGGTCACTGTATTCGGATGTCTGACAGTGCGTTCACAGCTCTCTCTAAATACAATCCTTTGATTAATACAACTTTCTTCACATAAAAAAAAGAATATACTTAATATCGTGAATATGATGCAGACCAGAGATGTGCCCAAAACATTTTTCTAATTATGTCTTCAAAATGAACAACAAATTCTAGAAAATAATAGTTAAAATATGGGGCAATCACAGTCAGTCCACTTGATTTTTTGGATAACAGGTGAGTCATCAGCCAACATGATATTATACATAATCATCTACAATCACTACACTATAACAAGGACGCCATTGCTCATCTTCTCCACACTACAATGAGCCACATGGACTACAGAAAAGTGAATTATGCAAAGATGCTGTTTGTGGATTAAAGTTCAGCGTTCAACACCATAATTCCCTCCACACTCACCTCTAAGTTGGAGGTCCTGGGACTTTGCCTGCCATTGTGTCAATGGATGTCCCACTTACTGACGGACAGACCACAAGCCGTACTGGTGGGCAAACACATCTCATCCACCCTCACTCTTAGCACTGTAGCTCCCCAGGGTTGTGTTCTGAGCCCCCTGCTTTACTCTCTGTACACACATGACTGTGTGGCCACTTCCAACTCCAACACCATCATTAAATTTGCAAATGACACTGTTGTGTTGGGGTCTGATCACTTCCTTCACTGCACACTATTATTCCCAATTATTTACACCTATTCACTATTATTTACATTACTTGCACTACTTTTTTTTTTTAACAAGCACATGGACACTTTAATGACAATTACATCACACTGAGTCACTTTAATCTGTACTTTTGTCATACATATTTGTCATTCCACTATATGTCATATTCTGTATGAATGTGTATGTAACAAATAAAATTAGAATTTTTTTAAATTTCTCTCAGGTGTGAACATGAGCCAACAGAATGGCGAGTCTATTGACTCATTATTATTTATTTGAAAGCCATTTTGCTGCACAATGGAACAATGGAACCCTTTTCATACCTGTGGAACATGCTGCTCATACCAAGGAAACGTACGTATGGAGTTGCAGATGAAACACATTCAGTACTCAAAATACAGCTGGAATATATGCAGTGATTTAAAGGTGGTTGCAATTTTCTCAGTCTGAAGCTTTTATCCACCAAGTACTGTTGTTTTCTTTGCAATTGGTTCGGCTGAATAAGAGATTCATATAACATGATAAAGAACAGATTCTTGGGCAGTTGGGAATGTTGCATCTGACCTTCTGTTTGATCCAAAGAACATATTTCTTCCACCTTTTCACATCAAACTTGGACAAAAGAAAACAATTGTAAGCTATGAACAAGCAAAATAAAACTTTTGCATCATTTACAACAAATGTTTCCACCCATCAGTTATAAAATGTTTTCTTTGGCCTGCAGATACAACAAGGGATAAAGGATACTCACTTTGATGGCCTTCTGCAGGGTGCCGAACATGTTACATCGACCACTTTTAAGAATGATGTTTCTAAAGTTTTGGGCAACTACAGGGCACCATATTACATCAAAGAGGTTGAAAGTCTTCTCCAGGCATAGAAGTCAATGAACTGCAACGTCTCTGAAGATTCATTTTGGTCGCTGCCACTGTCATTGCCTGCACAAAGTAGAAAAGAGACACAGGGCATTAGTGGAGATGATTTTGTTTTTCCCGAGTAACTGCTGCAGTTCTCCTTTTATATGCTTCTCAGATACGGTGGGTAACTGTTCAGCTTATGATCTGCACCCAGCTGTGTCTCGTTTCTCCGTCCAGCCCCTCGGCCATGTGTGCACCTGCTTTCCACTACAGGAGAACTGAAGTGGCGCTGTCCATTCAGCACCATGCCGGCAGTCGTGTTCGGAACGTTTCCCTTCTGGTGACCTGAGGGCCTGTTGTCACAAAACTTTACTACAGAACTTATAAACAAATTATACATGTTCTTATTTTAAAAATTTAAGTATGAAAACTGTAAACAGAGAAATTCGCCTAATCAATTTGTCCTAAAGACTGAATATTAATGTTCAGCTCAAATCAAATTTATTTGTAGAGTGCTTTTGAGAATGGAAATTGTCAAAAGTGGGAATAGAAGAACGTATAAGTTTGTTAATTATAATTGTAAGTTTATTCCTATTTAGTAAGTCAGTGGTGACTGTGGCAAGGAAAAACGTCCTGAGATGTCATGAAGAAGATGGCAGGTTCATTCATTACAGTTCATCATTATTGAGGAGTTTCTAAAGGACAACCCTGTTTTCTGCACTATAGAAGCAAATGTGTTCGTGGCTGGTGCTCAGATTATTAGGTTTTCTGAGAGTGGAACGAGACAGGTGTTTGGATAAAAGAAAAGGTAAGAAAAATCAGTCTGTCAAAATTTACTACATTAGTTACTATTTACTACATTCATAACTAAGCAGTAGTAGGTGCAGCCAGATGAAGGTGACAGAGGGACCATCTGGGTAAAGAGGCTTGAAATGAACTTTGCAATACCAGACTTGAGAGCAACAGGTGAAATGAGACAGCAGATTGTGGTATTTAAAGGCAGTAAATTTTACAGGGACGTAAATTGACAAGTAAAAGATGCTAAGATGTTCAATGAGAGTGATGAGGATGGACAGAATTGGAAATTAGTTTATTAGAGGAACAGAACATGTAGCATGTATGAGGGAGGTGAGATTGAGATGGTTTGGACATGTGCAGAGGAGGGACATGGGGTATATCAGTAGGAGAATACTGAGGATGGAGACACCAGGAAGGAGAAAAAGAGGAAGACCAAGGAGGAGGTTTATGGATGTGGTGAGGAAAGACATGCAGGTAGTTGGTTTAAAAGAAGCAGATGTAGAGGACAGGGGGTATGGAGATGGGTGATCCACTGTGGTGACCCCTAATGGGAGAAGCTGAAAGAAGAAGAAGAAGAAGATATAAATTGACAAGTAAATTGAGAGATCCTTCTGGAATTCTTTCTTCGTCACCACACAGCAACTGTAACACTGCGTTCACTGACTTGTTCATTGTCTTTATTCCATCATTAGCAAGGTTTGCATTTTAATGCTTTTACCCTCAACCAAAGGGAGCATCCCCAGTTTTTAATGGAGAGAACAAAAACATCTGTTTTAAATGTGGTTGTTTTCATCTTTATATTATTTGTCATGTGCATTTCTACAAAATGACCGTCGATATTCATAGTGAAACCAGTGGGACTGTTTATGTGAAAGATAGAACGAAGGAAAGCAGTTTGCATCTGAGTGTCTAGTGGTCCATGCTAAAGGTTGAAAAAAAAACATTGAGAGGTGTACAGGACTTAAACGATAGTAGTATATTGGGTTTGTTTTTCTGCAGTATGGGTTATAGCCACACACTGGCCAAATAAATCTATCATTTAATCCAAACCTTTTGAGACAACCTGGATTTTTCCACTTACATGCATCCATGTTAAAAACATTTACAGAAACGTCCTGTAACATTTCTGCATCTGTTAGGCCTTAGATCTCCTGCATGTGTTACACCAATCATTTAGAGCAGCCATGCTGCTGCTAGATTGTAGCTGCATGACTCAGTCTAGAGGGAGTCACTGTACTGTAAATCCCCCCTAAGCACCTGCAGAAGGTCGCAGCTGCAGAAGTCACACTCACTGAGGTTTTTGTACGGTGATAAAACACTGTGTGAACATCCAGCCACTGACATTAGGTACATACATACAGTAATAATCTGCGGCATCTTCAGTCTGGACTCTTCTGATGGTCAGAGTGAAATCAGATCCAGATCCACTGCCACTGAAACGATCTGGAACTCCTGATTCTCTAGTGCTAATATATTTAATTAAGAGTTTAGGAGCTTCTCCAGGTTTCTGCTGGTACCAGGAGAAATAGTTAGAATAAACTTCAACACTGGTTTTACAGCTGATGGTGAGCGTGCCTCCTGGAGAAACAGATTTTACTGCAGGACTCTGAGTCACAGTCTGAGCTCTGGATCCTGAAAAAGAAGAAGAAGAAGAAGAAGAGGTTCTCCACATTAAAAATGATGTTGAGTTTGAAGAATATCTGATCAGCCTACTTCACATGGTTTAATCAGATAAACAGTAGAATATAAAACATTGTTACCTCGAGTACAGAGGGCCAGTGTGCAGATGAAGATGATGATGAATCTCATGGTTGCTGTGGGTGAAGTCGCTGAGCAGCAGCTTTCAGTCATGAAGTGTTAAAGTCACAGAGCTATAAACTCTCTCAGAGCACTGAAGCATGAGCTGCTAATGCAAAGAGTGTGTGTGTGTGTGTGTGTGTGTGTGTGTGTGTGTGTGTGTGTGTGTGTGTGTGTGTGTGTGTGTGTGTGGTCACTGTAGTGTAACAGAGGTTTTTGTACGACAGTTTCATTAGAATGTATCACTGTGGTGGATTTTCGGTGGAGGAACCAAACTGATCATCAGTAAGTTTCTCTTCTTTATATAAACTTTGTTACCTGTAAAATTATTTTATTTTAAGTTGATTTGTTTGATTATATATTTTGATGAATTTATCATTTAGAAATAAATAATTGTTTGATACTGAGACACAGTTTGAGTGAAATGAAACGATGCTAAAAGAAAGAAGAAATCAGGATTTAGCTGTTAGCTGAAGAAGTGTGCAGTTTGTTCCTCAGAAAACACGGCACTTTTACATTCACAGCTTCTGAAGGTCATATTGTGTGCTGTGAAGGACATGGTATAAAACTTCATCCTGTGCCTGTTAGTCTTCTATCATTGTACTGATGTACTGAGTTTGAATCTCCAAACAAAGAGAAACAGTGTGTAGAAAGGTGGATGTGGTGTGATGTGCTGATTTCCATCACTGAACTGATCTCAGCCTTTTTGCCAGATGTGGGATTGTAATAGAGGAAATCTTGGTATCAGGAAACTCAAAGGGAAGGTGTGATGTTGCATTTTCCAGCCCTGTTCTGTGGAATATCAGTGTATTTACATCATCAGTGTAGTGATTTTTCTGTAGGACTACATGTCAAAGTAACACAACAACTTAGGAGGACTGGAAAACACTCCCAGAAGAAATCTGATCAAAGTCCGAGTCTCTCCACAATATAACGAGGAACTAGTAAATGTTCTCCTGCTGAGAAGTTCTACTGAACTGCAGTAATGTGAATAAGCAGTAATGAGTAAATGTTGTGTAACTGTGTGTAAATGTGTGTTTATTGTGTGTTTGTGGTCTCCAGCCGGTCCCACGGTGAAGCCCTCCGTGTCTCTGCTCCCTCCCTCCTCTCTGCAGCCGTCTGACAGATCGGCCTCGCTGCTCTGCCTGCTGTCTGCCTACTCTCCACAGGGGGCGCTGGTGAGCTGGACGGTGGACGGCTCAGAGGTGAAGGACGGGGTTCTGACCAGCCCAGAAGAACACAAGAAGGACGGTTACACACGCAGCAGCACCCTGACCCTCAGCAAAGAACTCTGGGAAAAGGGGGAGGAGTTTGTCTGTACCGTCTCCCATGGTGGTGTCCATCATCCGCTCACGTTCAGAAAGAGCCAGTGTTAAGACCAACAGCTCCAAGATAGAATTGAACACTGAGCTGCTCACACATCCATCTACAATCGAGTTTCAATTCTACACAATGCTGACATTTCTGTCTTTCCTCTCTTCACTGTCCTGTTGCTCTTCCTGTAGTTTTGCTCTGCTGAAATAAAGCTTCATTTTGGACATTGTGTGTTCTTTTATTCGAGTTAATAGTCATTATCAGTGTGATGAGAGAGTGTGTTTAGCTGGAGATTCAGTGCTGTGTGTTGTGCTTTACTGAGTTTGGCTGAAGGAAGTTGAACATCTGGTGAAAGTTCTGCTCTATTCTGGGAGAAACAGAATCACTCGGCCGTGACCATGGAAATCTCACTTCCTCTACACTGCTCTCTGATTTCCTGCTTCAGTGTGACGCTGTGTGTTTATCTGGGTGTGGAGCAGGAAGCTGCGTTCATGTAAATCTCTTTTTTGGATATGTGTGCTAGTACATATAGCATCTGGGTGCTTTCCTCCATCACTTCCCTGTGTGCTTCTAAACATGAGTCAGCAGTTAAATGTGCTGTTTATAAACACCTGTAACCATTAGAACATCCAGTTCCAGTTCCATCCAGATTGAGATCCAGATTGTATAATGAGCTCAATGAAGGAGTTTTGCATGTTACAGTAAATATGTTACACATCACACACAAATATTCTTTTTCTCTCTCTCTCTCTCTCTCTCTCTCTCTCTCTCTCTCTCTCTCTCTCTCTCTCTCTCTCTCTCGCTCTCTCTTTCTCTCTAACTGTTTATTAAAACTTATTTATAGTATCTCACAAAAGTAAGTGCACCCCTCACATTTCAGCAACCATTTTAGTATCTTCTAAAGGGACAATACTATAGAAATGAAACTTCTGAGAAAATTAGATATTTTAGACTATCAATGTGCAGTTTGTATATCAGTACAGATTTGCTGTCCTCAAAAAATAACTCAACAAAAATAACTGTCTGCTTGATTTGTCTGCTTGTTTGGATCTTGTATGAGAGCAGTTAAAAATTGTGTTTGGGTCATGGTTTCTGGTTAGCCCGAATAGTGATGGTTGTCCTGTGTGTGACGTCATCAGTGCACTTTAGGATGTAAGCAGTAACAGCCTAAGTATATTCCTCTATGTCTGTGTGTTCGTTGTAAGTAGCTGCTTCTTTGAAGATGTCCCATTCTGTTGTGTCAAAACAGTCTTTTAGGGTGGAGTGCGCACCCTCTGGCCACACTGTTGTTAGCGTTGGGTGGGAAGTAAACAGCGACGAGTAAAATCACTGTGAATTCCCTCTGTGGGTAGAAGGGTCAGCAACTATAATTATAAACTCTACCAGCGGAGAACAGTGTTTAAGAATAACAGAAGCACCAAGCATTGTTAATATAAACACAAACACTGAGTCTTTTAATTCAATTCAATTCAATTCATGTTTGCAGCGTTTAGCAGACGCTAATGATGTATAATGATGTTTCTTGTGAGGAACCAGACTCAAGAGGGAACCTCATCCTCATCTGGGTGGCATCAAATGTCCATTTATTACAGATAAACGATGTTGAGGTGCAGTGATGGTGATCAGATGCAAACTGTAGTCCTGAGTCAGTGTAGCAGACTGTTGATATTAACTACAGTCCAAATCCAAATCCTTAAAGCTCCTGTTCTTGTTACTCCGGAATTTCATGGAACTGCAGGGTTTTGATGAGAAACCATCCCCAGGTGCACAGAGTCCAATAGAAGAGAAAATCATCCAGAGGCAGACCAGGACGAAGTGGTAAGATCCAAGAAGGATCACCCACCACACCACCATCAACAAACCTGAGTGAATGTGTGAATGCGAGGGGACGACAGCATCCAAATATCCCAGTTCACCAAACACTCTATATCCATGATCCCTTCAGATCTGCTCTTAGTTGTACAATATGACCAAGGTGCAAGTAGGGACTGGCAACAAATATACGTGACAACATACCTAGAAAGGACACAGACATGAGGGATCTCTGGGATAAAAGATGCCACCACCATATCCCAATTCACCAAACACTCAATATCTATAATCCCTCCAGATCTGCTCCTTTACCTCACAAACACCTACTGACTAAAGACTCCACTAAATAAATATGTGTTCAGCCTCGACTTGAACTCTGAGACTGTGTCTGAGTCCCGAACACTGATTGGAAGGTTGTTCCACAACTGTGGGGTTTATAAAAAAAACATCTGCCCCCTGCTGGAGTCTTCATTATTTGAGGTACCAACAAATAGCCTGCACCTTTTGATCTAAGTAGGCGTGGAGGATCATCCTGGTACAGAAGTTCACTCAGATACTGCGGCGTGAGAGCGTTAAGTGCTTTATACGTCAGTAGTAGTATTTTATAATCAGTGTGAGATGTAATTGGGAGCAGTGTAGATGATTTAAACAGGGCTGATGTGCTCATATTTTCTAGATCTAGTGAGGACTCTTGCTGCTGCATTCTGAACTAACTGAAGCTTATTCATGCACTTACAGAAACACCATCCAGAGATGCTATGTAATCAGAAAGTTCACTTCTAGCTGCATGTGAGTTGAGCAGTTGAGCAGAAGAAAGTTATCAAGCATCCACTGTCTAATGTCCTTTACACACTCCTCAACATTGTTAAGCTGATCTCTCTCATCTGGCTTTGCTGAAATATACAGCTGTGTATCATCAGCATAGCAATGGAAGCGACTACCATGTTTATGTATAATTTTATCCAGAGGCAGCAGATATAAAGAGAAAAGCAGTGGGCCTAAGACAGATCCTTGCAGAACACCAAACGATCGAGAATGCAGGTTGATGATTTTGATGAGAAAATAAATTAAATGAAGTCGTTCTCTTAAATAGCAGTAAAACTTTGTATTTGATTGTCTGTTATAATTACACTGCTGTCTACAGGGTTATTTATAAAATAGTTTTATAAATAGATTTATTCAGATTCTAGATTTATTTTAATCGTCTGGATTTTTTGCCTGATGTTTGCAACTTTATTATTATAAAAGTTCATGAAATCATTACTACCTTTTGATGGTGTGAATGTGAATGTGACGTGAATGTGTTTAACACGGAAACGTGGCGAGGTACTAATGCAATGACTGCAGCAGATTTCAAAAGAGATGAGGTAATGATCTAAAATAACTTTAGACTGTGTAATTAGGATTAATTACACAGATTAGGATAAATTCTGCAAATTCTATTATAAAAAAAATCAGAGTCGGGCCCCTGGGGGTCTATAAATAATAATTAATGGAATTGACGGACCAGACTAAATTATGGACACTAAATATTTTATGTTGGTGTAAAGAACTTATCTTCTTCTTCTTCTTCTTCTTTCGACTGCTCCCATTAGGGGTCACCACAGTGGATCATTCGTCTCCATACCACCCTGTCCTCTACATCTGCCTCTTTCACACCAAATACCTGCATGTCTTCCCTCACCACATCCATGAACCTCCTCCTTGGCCTTCCTCTTTTCCTCCTACCTGGTGGCTCCATCCTCAGCATTCTTCTACCAATATAATTCATGTCCCTCCTCTGCACATGTCTAAACCATCTCAATCTCACCTCCCTCACCTTGTCTTCAAAACATCCTACATGCGCTGTCCCTCTAATAAACTAATTTCTAATATTGTCATCGTCGTCACTCCCAACGAAAACCTCAACATCTTCAGCTCTGCTACCTCCAGCTC
This sequence comes from Silurus aristotelis, assembly GCF_946808225.1. Taxonomy (NCBI): domain Eukaryota; kingdom Metazoa; phylum Chordata; class Actinopteri; order Siluriformes; family Siluridae; genus Silurus; species Silurus aristotelis. Next base: position 1,200,075 of record NC_139580.1, read on the forward strand.
CACCTCCTGTCTTCTACTCAATGCCACTGTCTCTAATCCATACAACATCTCAGGTCTCATCACAGTCCTATAAACTTTCCCTTTCACTCTCACAGATACTCTTCTATCACAAATCACTCCTGCTATCACTCTTCTCCACCCACTCCACCCTGCCTGCACTCATTTCTTTACTTCTCTAACACACTCTCCATTACTTTGCACTGTTGACCCCAGGTACCTGAACTCCTCCACCTTCTCCACCTCTTCTCCCTGCAACCGCACCCCTCCACTGCCCTCCCTCTCATTCACACACATGTACTCTGTCTTACGCCTACTGACTTTCATTCCCCTTCTCTCCAGCGCATACCTCTACCTCTCCAGGCTCTTCTCCACCTGCTCTCTACTCTCATCACTAATCACAATATCATCCGCAAACATCATAGTCCAGGGAGACTCCTGTCTGACCTCGTCCGTCAACCTGTCCATCACCACTGCAAACATGAAAGGGCTCAGGGCCGATCCTTGATGTAGTCCAACCCTCACCCCGAACCTGTCTGTCGTTCCTACTGCACACTTCACTCCTGTCACACTGTCCTCATACATGTCCTGCACCACCCTCACATACTTCTCTGACACACCAGACTTCCTCATACAATACCACAACTCCTCTCTCCACCCTGTCGTACGCTTTCTCTAAATCCACAAATACACAATGCAACTCCTTCTGTCCTTCTCTATACTTCTCCATCAACATTCTCAAAGCAAATAAGGCATCTGTGGTGCTCTTCCTCGGCATGAAACCATACTGTTGCTCACAGATGGTCACCTCTTCTCTCAGCCTGGCTTCCACTACTCTTTCCCATAACTTCATGGTGTGACTGATCAACTTAATTCCCCTGTAGTTACTGCAGGTCTGCACATCTCCCTTATGCTTAAAGATCGGTACCAGCACACTCCTTCTCCATTCCTCAGGCATCTTCTCCCCTTCCAGAATCCTGTTAAACAATCTGGTTAAAAACTCCACTGCATCTCTCCTAAACATCTTCATGCTTCTACTGGTATGTCATCTGGTCCAACCGACTTTCCATTCTTCATCCTCTTAATCGCTGCTCTCACTTCCTCCTTACTAATCCTATCTACATCCTGCTTCACCAACTCCACATCCTCCAATCTTCTCTCTCTCTGATTTTCCTCATTCATTAGCTGCTCAAAATACTCCCTCCATCTTCTCAACACACTCAAAATACTCCTTCCATCTTTCCATCTGCATCCTTCCCAGCTCGGTTGCTCTGCATGGCCATTCAGTATAAAAAAGTTAGCCTTTTAAAGTAACGAAAAAAAAACATTATCTAAAAACATGCCAATGCCATGGAGGAAGAAGCTGCTCCAGATGATCTTTCATGCCTTTTTTTCTTTTTCAGTGTTGACCTTAGTTACAGATTATTATTATTATTATTATTATTATTATTATTATTATTATTATTATTATTATTATACACATTTAAGTAAATATCTAAAAAATACTGATAACAGATTTTGTAGAAATAAAGAGAGGTTGGGAGCCTCCAAATGTCTATCGACCCTGATATGCATTTTTATAACTCATAGCACATTTTCATGAACAATACATCCATTTTAAAACACATACATTTGTAACTTGACACATAAAAATGATATTATATATTATATTATATTACACATTCATTTATTAGCGTTTGCACACTATTTCCAACAGCACGTGCTCTTTATTTTTAGCCCCTTCAAACTCACTTCATTCATTCATTCTGAAAACAACAATATCCACCTTTCACATCCTTTTCCATAATCTAAACAATAAATTCAACCACTGAATTGGTTTCTTTATTACATCAATTTAATTGGGAGGGAATATCAGCATGAATAATTACAGGACACGGAGATGCTGCTGGTGCGTCAGCGTGTGTTTATTATGTGTGTGATGCGCCCCCTTCAGGTGAACACTCCGAAAACAGGGAAATGCTAATCCATTGTCCATATTTCTCTGTACAAGGAATATCAATAATCATCAACAAAAATCCAGTTCCTGTTTCAATGTCAATATTTTTCTTTTCTCTTCCTTTTTTTATTTATTATTTGTAACACCACAGTCACAAGACTAAATGCACCCAAACCAACACAATAACAAAAAAAACAAACCTCAGCAAACACACGTTTTGAACAAGTGCATCACTAACAAACTTTATAATCTGAAATACACAAACAGAACAGAATACATGGCCACTGTTATCCGCATTAAAACCCTTATAAATACCCATATACACAGGAAAAAAGGGTAATAGCTATAGTAGTAGTGGTGGTAGTTCATAAATTTAATGTTGTGTGTGTGTGTGTGTGTGTGTGTGTGTGTGTGTGTGTGTGTGTGTGTGTGTGTGTGTGTGTTTAAAATCGCATTGTACACTGTTTCATATTATATTTCTATATTGTGTCTGTATCTACACCAAATAATAGCATACCTTTTTAATTTTTTATTAAAACATTTCTTTAAATAAAGATTGAGGTGCAATTTAAATTAGAAAAATCTGAAGAATCTTTAAAAAATAATGTTTTGTATTGATAAAATATTGAGGCATTAAAGTGTTTGTCCTCTTCTTGTCCATTAGATGGCGGCAGAGCAAAAGAAAAGATTATCAGCTGTAGAAACGATAGAAATGTAGACAGATGATTTCTTTGCGCATGCATACGCGCGCGAACACACACAATTTCCCGAAACCCAGTACCAAATAAAATCACAATAAATACAAAATAAAAACAATTGAATTACTTATAATTATTGGATTGAAGTGAAACATGGTGCTTTGGGATAAAATAATCTGTCCACCTTCTTCATCTCTTCTAAATCTCATCTCCTGCTCGACCCTGATCGTGTCCTGATTGCAGAAATCTCAACACTGAAGCTTTCTGTCTTTAATTACTTCATTCCCCCAAAAGGCAAATCACACCCGAGTAAAGACATGGTGCTGATCAGGCAGGAGGGAGCTGATCGCACCTCCTAATTATACCCCGATGCCAATTCCTGTTCAGAGTTTAACACACACACACACACACACACACACACACACACACACACACACACACACACACACACACACACACACACACAGTCTACGGTGTAAAATACATCATAATACATAAATCTTCCATGAAATCAGTCAACTGATGAATTTTGGTGCTCAAGTGATCAATAGTTTGTAATGAAGTGTCTCCTGAAACACAACATCTACATGGAATATTGTTTATATTTCGGTGGTATTTTTTTTTTTCTGCCAAAAAATGAAACCGTGGAGAAAGTGAACATTTATTTAAATCTCTAGTTATTTCCAATAACTCATTGATATTCTGAAGACAAGAAAATGTACGTTTTTTTTTTTTAGTTTGTCTTTTCAGATTTTTTAATTTTATTCTAAAAAAAGAAATAACTACGTTTGATTCTTTTTTAAAGCACACGCGCTCCTTTTACACCACAGCAATTTGTTAACAATTACAATATTTTATTGATAAAAACAGGACACATCATACTTTTAATCCCATTATAGTTACACTTA
>NC_139580.1:1213634-1218634 GCF_946808225.1 Silurus aristotelis
GATTAAAATTTGGAGATAAAGAAAAAGACTTTAGAATTCAAACATAATTCAGAAATAAAAAATGTGTCGAGTTTAAGATAAAAATTCAAGAATTTATTCGTTATTAGTGGAGAATCAGGAGAAATAATAATAACGTAGGATTTATTTCATTAAATAATATAAAAATAAATAAATAAGTACAATTAAATTGATAGAAAGGAATTCCAACGAATATTATGTGTATTTAAAAAACAAAATACTGGTGATTAACCAATAAAATGTATTAAAATAATAAACATTATTTAGATAATAAAGACAATATAAATGATACGTTTCCCGCCATGTATAATTGTGTTAAAAGAAAGAAATGATGGAAAGCCAGGAGACAGCAAGAACTTTATGAAAAGCACATTTTATTTCACATCTCATTGCCAGTGCCATGTCGACAATTTATACAAGATACGTCACAATCTAAAGTGCACAAATACTGTACAACCAAAGGGTCTTAAATTAAAGAGGGGTGAGGGGCATCACACGGATTTTATATATAATATATATATATCTATGTTTAAAATAGAAAATAAAATTAAAAACAGCAGATTGTTTAAAAAGATCAAAGAAAAAAAAAATTCAACCAATCAGGATCACGATAAGGAGCACAGAGCCTCGACACGTGCATTAAAATAATAATAATAATAATAATAATAATAATAACAACAACAATAATAAAAAAAAAGGTTTTAAAAGCACTTTAAAAGAGCAAAGTGAGGGAGGGATGGAGGGATGGGGAGAAGATTGATTCAGGGGCTGGTGTAAAAGGCGTAGTAGCTCTTGGGCTGCTCTTTGCCGTACTCATCACTCGTCACGTCCTCACACTTGATGCTCGGCGAAGCGTCAGCTCCTGATGAGAGACGTCGTCGTTTACACACCATGGCGTATGGAGCGTCGAATTTGTCCAGGGGCTTCAGACTGGAGGTCGTATCCAGACCCCAGACTCCTCCGGCTCCTGCCGTCACCGCCGCCCCTTCATCCTGCAGCTTGTCTTTAATGCTTGTCGTTATTGTGGTGGCGGTGGTGAGAGGATCTTCGGGGAAGGAGAAGGAAGGTGGACTCGGACGAGGAGACCATGGCAGACCGGCAGCCATTTTCCTCTGGTAAGAACTTCTGCCTCCACTCCATCCCGCTGAGATTGAAGCAAAAGCAGAGGATTCTGGGTAATACCCAAACGAGTGTGGGCTCTGAAGAGGAAGAGGCTTAATGCCATACGGGAGCACAGAATAATCGGCTTCGTTCTGCTGGACGGGGGTGACGAACCACCGCTGGGCAGCAGAGGATGAGGACGAGGCGGAGATGGACGAGTCATCGCTCTGAGGAGACAGGAGGCCGTTGGTCTGCGGCACGGCGCGCTCTCCACCGTACAAACGATGGTTCTGAGGAAGATTATTCACAAACTGGTCCTGGAAGAAAGGCTGCATGGCGTAACGAGCTCCCGGAACGATCTGGTGTGAACGAGGAGAGTCGGTGGGGGACGGGGTCAAGCGATCGCTCTCAGGAGCTGTGTACATCCTGATCGAGAGAGAGAGAGAGAGAGAGAGAGAGAGAGAGAGAGAGAGAGATCAGGCATGGATACACAAGTACTCAATCCTACACACAATTTCTTTTTCTTAAAAAAATTCACAGATAAACATCTGTTCTATATAAATCTCAAAACCCCAAAAGGTTCTTCAGGTCGTCCTGCCGAGGAACTGTAACATCTCCATCTAGAATCCACTGTAGAACTTTATTTTAAATAAAACAAGTAAAGCCTTAATCCCTGAATTACACAAGATTCCTGTGAAAAACATCTGCAATAGTGTTTTTTCTAAGAGGGAACCAAGACACTAGATGTTAAACTCATGGCTGAAGGATTAATGCCCCTTAAAAGGGTCTTGGCTTTTTAAAGAGTTGAATTTCTTCTCAAACTGAGACTCTTCTGAGATCTTTTAAAGTTTCATCCAGAAAGACAAGTGAAAAACTCTGAAGGTTTTACTTTATATTTAGAGTGTACCTGTGTGTATTCCTGCTTACCCACCTGTTTCTCTCCACCCACCCGTCTGCTTCCACCCACCTGTCTGCCTCCACCCATACCCACACACCCACCTGTCCGTCTGCCTCCACCCGTACCCACCCGCCTGCCTCCACCCTTACCCAACCACCCTCCTGTCCGTCTGCCTGCACCTTTACCCACCCGTCTGTCCACCTGCCTCCACCGTTTCCACTCACCCAACCACCTGCCTGCCTCCACACTTACCCACCCACCTGATGTTTCTGTTTTTTTACTTACTCAACCGCCCACTGGATTGTCTCTACATTTACCCACCTGTCTGAATAGACATCCATCTGTCTGTCTATCCAGTCATACCTCCCTCTAAACCACCTCCTATTCCTCGTTCTACTGTATCCATCCATCCACCCATCACTCACTCTCTCCATCCAAAATATCCCAAACCCTCCTTACTTTCTGAACTGTGTGTGTGTGTGTGTGTGTGTGAGAGTGTGTGTGTGTGAGAGAGAGAGAGAGAGAGAGAGAGAGAGAGAGAGAGAGAGAGTCTGAGTGTGAGTGAGTGAGAGAGAGAGAGAGAGACACTTACGAGTCGTAGTTATCTCGGAAACCTTTAGCAAAAGGGTTGTGGTCGATCTTTAACTGTGTGATCTGGACGAGAGAGAAATAATCACTTTACTTTACTGCACACGGGGTCAGGAAAGCAGAAGGAAGTGAGATCTGTGTGTGTGTGTGTGTGTGTGTGTGTGTGTGTCTTACGTCTGTGTTCTGGTAAGCGGTGACTGCAATAAACTGGTTTTCAGGGAATGTGAAGGTTTGAGTTTTGGATTCACCACTCATGTCCTCCACGCCGTCCTCGCTCACCTCCACGATGTGCAGCCTCGGCTGGTACTTATGGAGAGACTGCAGGACGATCATCTACACACACACACACACACACACACACACACACACACACACACACACACACACACACACACACACACACACACACACACACACACACACACACACACACACACACACACACACACGGTATTCACGTTAGTGTTTAGAAGCTAGCTTGGTACATTTTTTTTCTCTCACACACACACACACACACACACACACACACGTTAGTGTTTAGAAGCTAGCTTGGTACATTTTTTCTCTCACACACACACACACACACACACACACACACACACACACACACACACACACACACACACACACACACACACACACACACACACACACACGTTAGTGTTTAGAAGCTAGCTTGGTACATTTTTTCTCACACACACACACACACACACACACACACACACACACACACACACACACACACACACACACACACACTGGTGCTGCAGAGAATTGTTCTGCCTTTGCAAAAAAAGAAGCAACAGACACAGAGGTGTCAAACCACTGAGCAAAGTCAGAAAACAAAAAAGAAAGTGATAAAGTCTCTACTTCAGCCAAATCTCTCTCTCTCTCTTACACACACACACACACACACACACACACACACACACAATTCTTAAATGTTCCTCCTGCTTCTGCTTAAGCATCATGTTGTACTGTAATTCCTGCCTCTCACACTAATGGCTGGAATGTTCCAGATGAAAGCAGAGCTCTGGAATGGTTCAAGTCTAGAATGAGTGTCTGCCTGAAGATAAACCAGATCTTAATATCAGATATATGAAAAAGGGCTGGTGTGTGTGTGTGTGTGTGTGTGTGTGTGTGTGTGTGTGTGTGTGTGTGTGTGTGTGTGTGTGTGTGTGTAAAATGTTGCTTCATCACCATTTTCTCGGACGTTGCATTGCGGTTTCACACTTCTGTGTGTGTGTGTGTGTGTGTGTGTGTGCACGCAAAACTATCCTGCAGCCTTTGCACAAATTATTAGCACTGTCCCTGCATATTTGTGTGTGAGCATTTGTGCACGTGTGCATATGTGTGTGTGTGTGTGTGTGTGTGTGTATATAAAGTTGATTCGTGAGCAGAAGGAAAGTGAAGATTTGCACCTCGGACGCTGTGTGGTGAATTGAAGGCGCTACTGAAGGCAATTTCTCAGCAATAACATGGGGGAGGGGGTCAACAACAACACAACCTGGCAACCATACGACAACATGCAACACAACTGCAAACACACAACTTCTAAGAGCATTATATTGTGTGTGTGTGTGGGGAATCTGCTCCATTTAGGACTGCAACACTGGTTTTAACAGTCTATTGTTGTTGTCCAACGCTGAAGTAAATGTATAACAATTGGGACACCAGAAACCAGTTCCTCATCATGAACCTGAACCCAAACCCCCAGTACACAGCCTGCTCACTGTCCTCTCTCACACAAACACACACACACACACTGTCCAGTCACAATCAACACAACAATGATCAGGTTTTATCCGCAAGACCATGACCATTCTCTCTTTCAATTCCAACACACACACGATCAGAAATGTAACATTTCGGTGTACATTGTAATTAATTACTCATTTACTTTGTATCTGAAAATTAACTCGAGTCTGTGTGTGTGTGTGTGTGTGTGTGTTTTTTGATCCTGAGAACACGTGATCATCACGAATACTGAGATGTGTATAATCTGATGTGTGTTTTAATCACATTCATGAGAACACAGTGAGTGTGTTTGTGTAGTTGTGTATTAGTGTGTATATGAGGACCCTAGCAGTCAGAGAGGAGGCATGAGGACCGTACGGTTTGTTCCAACACATTTCTGCGGCACTTACAAGGACACCGTGGTCTCCAGGGAGACTAAACACTTTCATAGCAGGGATGCGTCTGTTTGTGTGTGTTTTTGTGTAGAAGCAGACTTGATGTATGTTCTGATGCATAAGAACAATCAGTTTCCCACAACACCACCAATACCAGAATGTGTCTATGTGTTGCGATTACTAACAAAGTTTGCAGGTCTGGTATTGGTATTCTTGAGGGGACCAGCTTGTTATTATGCACCAAAAGTAAAATTCTAATTAAA
>NC_139580.1:1227253-1232253 GCF_946808225.1 Silurus aristotelis
TCTACCACCTTTAGTGGACTTTGCTATTCTAGCAACTACTAGAAGCCCAGAGTTTTGAGATCTCAGGGAGTGTGACGGATTGTAGCGTGTTTAAAGACTGGACATTTAGTGCTTTATAAGTGAGTAGCAGTAGTTTGTAGTCTATTCGAAACTTAACAGGAAGCCAATGTAGGGACGATAAGATTGGGGTTATATGATCGTATTTTCTTGACCTTGTGAGAACTCTGACTGCTGCATTCTGAACTAACTGAAGCTTGTTTATTAATGATGCAGGACATCCACCTAGTAATGCATTACAATAGTCCATTCTGGAGGTCATAAACGCATGGACGAGCTTCTCTGCATCAGATATAGACAACATGTTTCTTAACTTAGAAATATTTCTAAGGTGAAAGAAGGCTGTTTTTGTAACTTTGTTGATATGATTTTTAAAAGATAAGTTGCTCTAAAATAACTCCCAGTTCTTTTACTGTTGAACTAGTGGTTACAGAACATCCGTCTAAATGCAGGTTGAGATGCTGGAGCTTATGTATACTAGTTTTTGGGCCGATGAGCAAAATCTCCGTTTTATCAGAATTTAAAAATAGAAAGTTATGAGTCATCCAATCTCTTATTTCTTCAACACACTCAGTTATGCGAGCTAATTGAGCTGTATCGCCTGGTTTAGATGAGATATATAGTTGGGTATCGTCAGCATAACAATAGAAGCTAATTCCATGCCTTCTAATAATATTTCCTAAGGGAAGCATGTATATTGTGAAAAGCAGGGGTCCTAGAACTGAACCTTGTGGCACCCCATAATTTACTAGCATTAACCTGGATTGCTCTCCATTTAAATCTACGAAATGGTAACGATTGGACAGGTAGGATTTAAACCAGCTTAATGCCTGTCTCTGAATGCCGATGTAATTCTGTAAGCGATCTAGGAGAAGATCATGATCTATAGTGTTGAACGCAGCACTAAGATCTAGTAAAACCAACAGCGAGATGAAGCCTTGGTCTGAAGCTAAAAACAGGTCATTAGTGATTTTAACTAGAGCAGTTTCTGTGCTATGATAGGGCCTAAAACCTGACTGAAACTCTGGTCTGTAATTCGATAGCGTGTTTGGATCCAGATTAGGTTTTTTAATGAGGGGCTTAATAACTGCTAACTTGAGGAATTTAGGGACATGACCTAACGATAGTGAGGAGTTAATAATATTGAGAAGAGGCTCACCAGCTGTATATAACACTTCCTTCAATAGTTTAGTTGGAATGGGATCTAACTGACATGTTGTTGATTTGGCATTGATAATAACATCATACAGCTCTTCCTGTCCTATACATGTAAAACAGTGTAGTTGTGGAGTTGTAGGTGAGATTGTGTCAGGAGATGCTGTCAGAGGTTGGTCGATAACGTGGTGAAACATGGCTAATCTGCTCTACCGGTAGTGTGTACAGTATAAGATAGTGGTCTGTGATGTCATCACTCTGAGGTAAATTTTCGATATCAGTGACGTCTGCTCCGTGGGATATTATTAATCTAGTGTTTGGTTAAAGCGATGAGTTGGTCTGGTGATGTTTTGTTTAAACACAAAAGAGTTTAATAAGTCCAAAAATTATTGTCCTAGAGCATCGTTTACATCATCTACATGAATATTAAAATCTCCTACAAGCAGCACTTTATCAAAATTGATCAAGAGGTCTGAAAAAAAAACGAGGAAACTCTGAAAGAAAATCAGTGTAGCACCCTGGGGGTCTGTACACGGTGACCAGAGTGAGAAATAGTAGGGGTTTTCTATGTACGTCTGGAAGTACAGTAAGAATGAGCACTTGCTGCGTACCGTCTCCACAAGGGTCCTGAAATCCCTCTTTAAAAATCTCTGTTTGCCTCAGCCTGGTGTCGTTCATTCCAGCATGGAAAACAACAGCTCTGAAGTTCTTGTTCAGGATCGCAGGTACCTGCGCAGCGACATCGAGAACATGAGCACCAGGGAAACAGCGAGTGTGCACCATAACTTTGGCTCCAGTAGGGCGTAAACGCCGGGCGATGGAATATCCAAGAATCACGGTATCGAGTTCCGTCTCACAGAGAGGGGCGAAGGAGTTCTCGGTCGAGAGCTCAAAGGCCGGTGGTGGTGGAGAGGGAGACGTCCTTGACCGTCTTTCACTGCTGCAGCATCCATTTCACTCTCGCAGATGGAACTGCTTTGCATGTAGTTCAGGCATCTGTTTTTCCATGGCCTCCAGCTCCAACTCCACCGTGTGCAACTCGTGAATGTTGGTGTGTGTGATAGTGAACGTTCGTGTGTGATTTGATTGTCGGTGTGTGTGATACTGAACAAGGTTTGTGATGGTGAATGTTGGTGTGTGTGATAGTGAATGTTGGTGTGTGATGGTAAATTTTGGTGTATGTGATGGTGAATGTCGATGTGTGTGATGGTGAATGTTTGTGTGTGATGGGGAATGTTTGTGTGTGATGGTGAACGTGATGTGTGTGATGGTGAATGTTGGTGTGTGTGATGGTGAATGTCGATGTGTGAGATGGTGAATTTCGGTGTGTGTGATGGTAAATGTGGTGTTTGATGTTGAATGTTGGTGTGTGTGATGTTGAATGTTGGTGTGTGTGATGGTGAATGTTGGTGTGTGTGATGGTGAATGTGATGTGTGTGATGGTGAATCTCGGTGTGTGTGATGGTAAATGTGGTGTTTGATGTTGAATGTTGGTGTGTGTGGTGGTAAATGTTGGTGTGTGATGGTGAATGTTGGTGTGTGTGATGGTGAATGTGGTGTTTGATGTTGAATGTTGGTGTGTGTGGTGGTAAATGTTGGTGTGTGATGGTGAATGTTGGTGTGTGTGATGGTAAATGTGGTGTTTGATGTTGAATGTTGGTGTGTGTGATGTTGAATGTTGGTTTGTGTGATGGTGAATGTTGGTGTGTGTGATGGTGAATGTGATGTGTGTGATGGTGAATCTCGGTGTGTGTGATGGTAAATGTGGTGTTTGATGTTGAATGTTGGTGTGTGTGGTGGTAAATGTTGGTGTGTGATGGTGAATGTTGGTGTGTGTGATGGTGAATGTGGTGTTTGATGTTGAATGTTGGTGTGTGTGGTGGTAAATGTTGGTGTGTGATGGTGAATGTTGGTGTGTGTGATGGTAAATGTGGTGTTTGATGTTGAATGTTGGTGTGTGTGATGGTGAATGTTGGTGTGTGTGATGGTGAATGTTGGTGTGTGTGATGGTGAATGTGATGTGTGTGATGGTGAATCTCGGTGTGTGTGATAGTAAATGTGGTGTTTGATGTTGAATGTTGGTGTGTGTGGTGGTAAATGTTGGTGTGTGATGGTGAATGTTGGTGTGTGTGATGGTGAATGTGATGTGTGTGATGGTGAATCTCGGTGTGTGTGATGGTAAATGTGGTGTTTGATGTTAAATGTTGGTGTGTGTGATGGTGAATGTTGGTTTGTATGATGTTGACTTCTATTGTTTTAATAGGGGATTGTATATATATATTTTTTATTGTGGCTATTAATTATTCTTTTTGTTGTTCACCCAATAATAAATGAGTAATGAAGAAGTATGTATTTTAATAGGTAATAATAATAATAATACTTATTATTATTATTATAACAATAATAATACTACTAATAATAATACCAATAATAATAATAATAATAATAATAATAATAGTTATTATAACTATTATTATTATTATTATTATTATTATTATTATTATTATTATTATTATTATTATATATTTTATTATTATTATTGAAATTTTAATAATAAAATCTTTAATTATTGAGTATCTCTAACTCCACAATCTGACTGTGCATTAGCATTATCTCTGTAGCCTTCTGCTGGAGTAATTAGCATGAGTGTTTGTTCTCAGAAGTGTCAGCATGCCTGTCGCACTGTGACTGGTGTGAACTTAGAAAATGCACTTCACTCACTTTCCTGCAGCACAGTTCACTCAGATTCTGGTTCAAAGATTCTTCACACCAAAGCAAGATTCTAGTCCCTGTTTTTCTGTTCAACATCAACCAGTATTCCAAACACCACTCTGCTAGTTAAGTATAAGTATAAATACTGTGCTGTGCCAAAGTTTTACAAATAAATGTAAATTAAGAATCTTTTCAATTATTAATTTTTTTTTTTTTTTTTTCATCACTTTACAAAATGCTGTGAGCAGACAGAAGAAAGATCGAATTCAGATTAATATCTGATGTGACCACACTCTGGCTTTTAATTTTTACACTCGCACAAAGTCAGGCACTTTGTATAATCAGAATCAGGTGTGTAATGAACCAGTTCTACCAAGCAGGTGCTGATGATCATCAGTTTCATCTATAGGTTGAAACCCAGTGATGAAGTAAAACAGAAACATCTGAAGAAGCTTCAGACTGGGTGAGGAGCTGAACTCTGTTACTAAGGTGAGGTTGTGGAAGACGAAGTTTTATGGCACAGGTCCTACACCAGGGCAAGACTGAGCACAGCAAGAAGATTCAAGGTAGCTACTGCATCAGCAAGTTTATTCGGAGGCAAAGATCTCAAAGCAGACTGGACTTTCGAGATGTGCTCTTCAAGCTATTTTGAAGAAGCCCAAATAAATGGAGATGTGTAGATGCAGTGGACAGCCAAGGAGATGGCAATGACCCCAAACATACAAATATGTTATAAAGAATTAACTTCAGCCTAGAAAAGAACAAGGAGTCCTGATTTCAGCATCTTCTCAACTTTATCAAGTCTGCCGGGGAGTACATAAAGAGACAGAACGATTTGAGGAGCCTCAATCCACATGAGATCTGGCATTAGTTCTCCAAGATGCTTGGAACAAACTTTCTGCTGATTTCCTTCAAAAACTTCTGCTGAACTTCCTTCAAAAAGTGTAGAAGAATTCATTCTGTTTTCATTCAAATAATGTCACACCAAATACTCTGATTTGGATTTACTGTAACTTCTGTTTATTTACCATCCATTTAGATTATTGATTTATATATATATATATATATATATATAT
>NC_139580.1:1237253-1249753 GCF_946808225.1 Silurus aristotelis
AGGTCAGGTTTTTTAATTAGGAGTTTGATAACTGCTTCTAGATCTCTTTACTTCTGCCACAGTACTGAATAGGAATGTAGGATTATATATATCTTCTCCTGGAGGAGAATGATCTATTGATCTAGCAGCACTAAGTGACAAGAAACACCAGTGTGCCCTTGTGTCTTGCTCATAACAATGTCTGAGTTTGGATTTACGAGGGAGGGGATTGTGCTGTAGCTTGCTAAACTTCTGTCTGTGTAAGACAGGGTGTGTGTGTGTGTGTGTGTGTGTGTGTGTGTGTGTGTGTGTGTGTGTGTGTGTGTGTGTGTGTGTGTGTGTGTGTGTGAGAGGAGCGGAGGAATCTGTATTTATGATGGAGGTGAATTCCCAGGGCTTGAAGAAGTGAAGACACCTGAAGGTTCAGGATGAAGAGCTGTGTTGGGATAAAGATGATAGGGAATGTTTACACTTACAGCATTCCACAGACGCCTTAATCCAGTGTGACTTTCATTTATCTCATTAATACTCCTGAGCAGGTTAGGTTTAGGGGCCTTGTTCAGGGGCCCAGAAGTGACTGACTCAAAACCTCTGATCAGCACTGTCAGGTGTCCGTAGCATTGTGCAGAGACCTGAGAATGCAGAAACACAGGAACATCAGCAGAAAGTCATAAAGGGTAAATAATTATGATTATTATTAAAGATTTAAACTAGCTTCACTAGTGATGGACCCACCCCCTGAGAAGCCCCGCTCGGCCAAACCGGACCAGGAGAAACCTTGCAAAACCTTAAAAGTCACAGTGGACTCTGGAGCAGTGCTGGAGCTGCCTGTGCTGGCAGAGGCAGGCACAGGGGTGCAAAGCCATCATCAGGAGACACTGGTCACTACACCAGTGCAAGGGGACGGGAGAGACTTGGAGATGTTCAAAGTACAAACTAAAATTAAGAAGCAAGGTAAGGGACAACAAGAAAGATATGAAGGTGGAGGAACCTGAATCAGACAGTGAAGACGCAATGTCAGATGAATTTTTTAATCCAGACTTACAGTAGGAACTGTTAACTGTTTTTTTGTGCTGAACACAAAGTTGTTTTTAAGAATCATCAAGTGGCAGAAGTTTGTGTCAGTGGAAGTGTTTTTTCAGACCAGAAACAGTTTGTCCATGACATAAAACATTTTAGAAGAGAAGGAACTTTTACAGATCAAGAAATTTTTTTAGACCAAAGAAGCTGAAAACGAAGATCAATAGTGAAAACTCAGCTGAAGACTGATAGAGTGTGTGGCGTGTTTTACTTTGACTTTTTAGCATTTGTTTGGTTTACTTTTATTTCATTTTAATGAACAGGGTCCAAGTTGTGAGTTTTTGTGAACGGAGCAGAGAACACGGGAAAAGAGTAAAACTTTAAGAGCTCATTAAACAGAAACATATTGATGTTGTGATGCAGCAGGAGACCCACAGTAATGTCAGTAACACCGCTGATTGGGTGAAGGAGTCTGACGGGTTGGTGATTTTAAGTCGCATCACGTCACTTAGTGGTGGTGTTGCCCTGCTTTTTACTTGCAATATAATTCCTGTTTCTTACACTGCTGGAGAAATTTTAAATAAGAGGCTTTAATAGTAAATGTTTTTTATGAGAATGAGGTTTTAGTGTTTATCTGTGTGGACGCTTCCACCAGTGCAGTGAAGAAAATTAAGTTTTTACACAAACTCAATAATGTTATTTTAAATTGCAGCACTGCAGAGTTTTACATTTTTTGACAGGAGATTTAAATTGTACAGCAGAAAACACAGACAGTATTTTTTTCACCAGTACACTCTCAATGTCACAAGAGACATTGCCAGATCTCTAAAAGCTCTGGAGATAAAGAAAGTGGAACACTAATCTTCAATTTGGATCAAAAGAATGGACAAATAAGATTTATGTATGCTGTGGAACCAGAATCAGGGGATCTCATGTCAGAGTCTACTGAAATGTACAAGACTGTCAGCTTCTACTCGAAGCTGTATAGGAGTGAGAGGTCAGTGGCACAGGTAGTGGAGAAGAGCTTTCTCAAAGACCTGGCTAGGATCACAGAGCCAGTGGCCAGAGAGTTGGCTGGGCTTCGATGGCCTCCCTATCGAGTTTTTAAAAGCATTCCGGGCAGTAATAGGGCAGGGTGTGCTGGAGGTCCTAAAGGACAATGTGACAGGTGGTCAGTTAACAGTGAGCTGCAGGAGAGCCGTCCTGACCCTGCTGCCAGCAAGGGAGACCTGACCCACCTGAAGAACTGGTGCCCAGTGTCACTACTGTGCACTGACTGTAATCTGTTTTTAAAAGCATTAACATCGAGACTGACGAAGGTGATGGAGCAATTCGATAATGTTTACCTAATTCATGACATGTTGGACGTCTCCGGGCTATTGGGCTTAAAGACTGGTCTGATTTTCCCAGATCAGGAAAAGGTTTTTGACCGGGTTGAGCATGAATACTTGTGGAAGGTGCTGGAAAGCTTTGGGTTCAACCCTGGTTTCATAGCCATGATCAGGGTGTTGTACAGTGAAATTGAGAGTGTACTGAATGTTGACGGTGGTGTATGTGCCCCTTTTAGAGTGTACAAAAGGGGTTCCGGCAGGGCTGTTCACTGTCAGGTCTGCTGTACACTAACTATTGAACCTCTTTTAATAAATCTGAGAAATTGTCTTTCTAGTTTTAATATTCCACACGGCAATGCTTCACTCTACCAGTCAGCATTTGCAGATGGCCTGGCTGTAATGGTGGGGTTCCAGGCTGAGGTGAATGTTTTGAGTGATATTTTAAGAGGCTTTGAGTTTTTATCATCAGCGAAATTTACCTGGGGAAAAAGTGAAACAGTTTTAGTTGGGGCGGTGGGAAGCCAACACTCCCAGGAGGCCTGGTGTGGAAGAGAGGTGGTTTTAAGTACTTGGGTGTCTACCTGGGGAGTCATGAGTTATTATATAAAAACTGGGAAGGCACTGTAGAGTACATCTAGGGCAGACCAAACAGGTGGAAGCTCTTGGTATGAAGAACAGCAACCAGTGGACATTTAAACATGTTGGGAGGACTAGGACTGGACAGAACTTTGTTTTTGATGGACACAAGCACACTGGATGTTTCTGGATTACTAGTCTTTTACATCAGACTTTTTTTAAGAAACAGATTAAAGGCACACTACACTGGCTGCTGGAGGAGCCCCTGGTCTACGGGAGTCGTCTGGACATCTCCAGTGCAATAACCCCCATACTGTCCAGCTGGTGTACAGCTGGTGAACATGGCAGCTGGTGAACATCGCAGGGACAGACCTGCCACAGGTGGAGGACCTGGCAGCACGTATGGGACTCCGGTCCCAACCAGCTCCTACACCGCTGGAGGTCCACACTAACAGCAGGAGGAGTGTGTTCAGCTGAAGGACTACAAAATCGGCGAGAGCGGTCCTACAGAAGAGGAACCCTTTCCCCAGCTAGACATCGCTTCTGACCTCGACAGGTGTGGAGGTTCCCCTCCAGGAGTGCAGGGGTGAAGGGGAGATGAACTTTGGGACAGTGATGGAGAAGCTGCTCTACAGGGCCTGTGTTAAGGTTTTAAATAAGAATAAATTGAGTGGGAGGGTGGACCCCCAGTGGAGAAATGTTCTTGGTTTTAGTGATGATATTAAAACCAAAATGGAGACACTGTACAAACCACCGTTACCCAAAAACACTGCCGAGCTCCAGTGGAGGATTTTACACTGCATCATCTCTGTAAACTCTTTTATTTTAAACCCTGATGTTCTACAGGACTCCGTTCTGTTCACAGAGAGAAACTGTTTTTCACACTTTTACTCACTGCTCCAGGTTACAGTCACTGTTTGTGCTTTTAAAGCATATTTTAAGTTCCTTCAATGTGAATTTTACTCTCCAGTGTTTTATTCTTGGTTTTAAGTATGTCAGGAGAAACAGGTTTATGTGACAACTGATAAATGTTATTTTTGTGCAGTAAAATTGGTCACATACCTGAGCAGGAAAAACAAATTGGTTCAAAATGCAGACTGTGATGTCTTTAGAATCTCCAGACTTCTGCCACATCTACCACAATCCTGGATTTTATGTTTATAAGAGTGTGGGGGCACTGAAGTGTTTGGGGCTGTGTGGTGCTGTGGAGAAGCTCTGTGATCTTTAAAAGAGAAAAAATTGTACTTTACATCAGAACTGAACTAAACAATCACAATCACACACACACACACACACACACACACACACACACACACACACACACACACACACACAACCCCCCCCCCCAAACTTGAACTCTCATTACCTGATTTTATTTATGTCTATTTAACAATTTTATTTATTTATTTATTTATTTATTTATTTATTTATTTATTTATTTGTTTGTTTGTTTGTTTGTTTGTTTGTTTGTTTATTTATTTATTTATTTATCTAACTAATGGTCTACCTGATTCCATCTGGTATATAACAGGAGTTGTGTCAAATAAGGTGTCATGGCGTCTCCCCCCGTGAGGGCTGCGTCCTCGCTTACCTTTAGAAATGGTTTCAGGTGTGTTCCTGATATAAATGTCTCTGTTGAAGATGTTCTCCTTGCTGTAGGAGAACAGGTCTGGTACAAGAACATTATCAGCATCGTGAAAGAATAAAGCAGTGGTTGTTTTAAAAGCGGAGGATTCAGTAAACTCACGGGTTACAAGCGGCACCTGGGCCAAAGAGACTTCTATCCACATCAATCCACTCTCTGACCATGGAAGCCACAGAAGAAAGATTTTATGATGATGAGTCGACCAGATCAACATGTTTTTAGATGAAACTAGGGGTAAAAAGGTGAACTTGAGAAGTTTACCAGATTAAATTAAGTTTGTGGTGTCAGTAATGAATGCATGTAAAGCAGCTTCGACACTATCACAACAGAAACATTTTAGATTAACGAAACACTAAAGCACTAAAGGAAATGTAGGGAACTGCACATGGGTCTCTGCTTTTCTCTCCTGTCTTTCAATACTGTTGCTTACTATCTTTTCACAACTGTTCACTGAGGAAATCCTAAATGATATTATTATAAACAATATTAAAAGAGTGCACTACCCCAAAAGAGTAAACATTGTTTTTACAAGAAACTCATAGTGAAGAGAGCAGTGAGGTAGACTGGGGTCATGGCACCAACCTGAGCGCTGGAGGAGCAAAACTCTTCTCTCCAAATGTAAAGATTCTGCCAGTAGACAGGCGGAAACCTCCATGAAGATAAAACAACCTCTCTCTCAACCAGGAGAAAGCCTTTAAACGTGTAGACCATTAGTATTTATTCAAAGCCCTTGAAAGATACGGCTTTGTGAATATTTCCTGTCATGGAGTCAGTACACCAATATCTGATTAAGAGAGGGATCAGACAGGGCTGTCTAATGTCTGATGAACAGAGGGATCAGACAGGGCTGTCTAATGTCTGATGAAGAGAGGGATCAGACAGGGCTGTCTAATGTCTGATGAAGAGAGGGATCAGACAGGGCTGTCTAATGTCTGATGAAGAGAGGGATCAAACAGGGCTGTCTAATGTCTGATGAAGAGAGGGATCAGACAGGGCTGTCTAATGTCTGATGAAGAGAGGGATCAGACAGGGCTGTCTAAAATGTTTGGGAGTACACCTAATGGAGAAAGTTTATGCCAAACTGGCCAAATGGAGATGCTATCTACAGAGGAAGAGTTCTGATCATCAACAATCTCATAGTGTCAATGCTGTGGCATAAGCTCCCGGTTTTAGATCCACCAAACCGAGCGCAACGCTTCTTAGATGACCTGGAAGCTGCTCTACCAGCCGTTACATGAGGATTTCTAAACAATAATCCTGTTGAGAGCAAAAACGAGTTTCTGACCTTTCCAGAGATTCGTGTCCCTTTGAAAAAGGAAGGATGGCAAGAGAGCAGTAGAAAACTAGTCTCCATGACCATTCCTGAGTTAGGAGTGTTCTGCACCATGGGTAAAAAAAGCTCTCTACAGAGCCTGTGTCAAGATCTTATCCATCAACAGCATAAAGATGTCAAAAGCACCAGATGGTCAGAAGTTCTGGACCCAGGTTTTTCTCCAGAGGGTAGCTGGAGATGTATAAAAGGCCCATTGAAAAAAAAAAGGTGAGAGATCTTCAGTGGAGAATTGTACATGGGATATTAGCTACAGACCAGCACATTGCACGACTGGTTTGCTCAGAACAATAAGGATGCTCCTTCTGCTGAGCTTCTGATAATATTTTTCATATTTTCATCGAATGTCCATGTTTATCTTCAGTGTTGAATCTAGTAGACGCCTGGAGACATCAATTTACAGGTTTCTAAAAAAAAAGCTCTGTTTATACACGGACCAAAATACTGTGTAGTAACAATCTGGTCTGACTGAACTGTGGGGCACCAGGAAACCAGTGTAGATGTTTAGAGGGTAGAACTGTGGAACATCTCTATTACACACTGCTCAATAATCTCCATCAGTTCTGACATGTTTGGGGTGTTGATCATCTCTGAGCAGGAATTCACTTTAAACATCTGAAATGTCTCATTTATTACACTGAAATATATTTATTCTCTTTTTTATATTTATTGTTTTGTGTAAATATTCGAAATGCCTGAACATATATCCCATTTTAACCTTTCTTGTAAAATGTAATGTCTCTCGCTCTCTCTCTTTTGCTCTCTCTCTCTCTCTCTCTCTCTCTCTCTCTCTCTCTCTCTCTCTCTCTCTTTCTCTCTCATGGTTTGATTATTATTATATATACATAAAAAATATACATGATATATTTCGTTCCTCTTGTTCACATACACGGCTAATTTTAGGGAGACGCTACGCTCCTTAGCAGCAGCACCGGCGACCCGCTGAGCCCCGCCCACTCCTTAATTGTGTTTTTGTGGGCAAAAAAGAATAGATAGAGAGAGAGAGAGAGAGAGAGAGAGAGAGAGAGAGAGAGAGAGAGAGAGAGAGAGTTAGAGAGAGAGCGAGAGCTAGAGAGAGAGAGAGAGAGAGAGAGAGAGAGCTAGAGAGAGAGAGAGAGAGAGAGAGAGAGAGAGAGAGAGAGAGAGAGAGAGCGACAGCTTGCTCTGCTGAAGTGAACAATAGCAACAGTGTTCAGCGGGGGGGTTTCTGGCTTTACACCTCAACACACCAAACACACAACTTACAAAATAGATTTCCCTCTGCACACTTTATTTATTTATTTATTTATTTATTTACTGTCACAGTGTCGGTGGGCTGAGTGTGATCAGGAACACACACACTTATACACTCATACAGAACCATCACAGTTAATCACAGTTACACACACACACCACACACACACTAACACACACACACACACACACACCACACACACACACACACACACACACCACACACACACCACACACACACACTTATACACTCATACAGAACCATCACAGTTAATCACAGTTACACACACACCACACACACACTAACACACACACACACACACACACACCACACACACACACACACACACACACCACACACACACCACACACACACACTTATACACTCATACAGAACCATCACAGTTAATCACAGTTACACACACACCACACACACACTAACACACACACACACACACACACCACACACACACACACACACACACACACACACCACACACACACACTTATACACTCATACAGAACCATCACAGTTAATCACAGTTACACACACACCACACACACACTAACACACACACACACACACACACACACACACACACACACACACACACACACACACACACACACACACCACACACACACCACACACACACACTTATACACTCATACAGAACCATCACAGTTAATCACAGTTACACACACACCACACACACACACACTAACACACACACACACACACACACACACACACACACCACACACACACACACACACACACACACACCACACACACACCACACACACACACTTATACACTCATACAGAACCATCACAGTTAATCACAGTTACACACACACCACACACACACACTAACACACACACACACACACACACACACCACACACACACACACACACACACACACCACACACACACCACACACACACACTTATACACTCATACAGAACCATCACAGTTAATCACAGTTACACACACACCACACACACACACTAACACACACACACACACACACACCACACACACACACACACACACACACACCACACACACACAACACACACACACTTATACACTCATACAGAACCATCACAGTTAATCACAGTTACACACACACCACACACACACTAACACACACACACACACACACACACACCACACACACACACACACACACACACACACCACACACACACACTTATACACTCATACAGAACCATCACAGTTAATCACAGTTACACACACACCACACACACACTAACACACACACACACACACACACACACACACACACCACACACACACACACACACACACACACACACACCACACACACACACTTATACACTCATACAGAACCATCACAGTTAATCACAGTTACACACACACCACACACACACTAACACACACACACACACACACACACACACACACACCACACACACACACACACACACACACACACACACACACACCACACACACACACTTATACACTCATACAGAACCATCACAGTTAATCACAGTTACACACACACCACACACACACTAACACACACACACACACACACACACACACCACACACACACACACACACACCACACACACACCACACACACACACTTATACACTCATACAGAACCATCACAGTTAATCACAGTTACACACACACCACACACACACTAACACACACACACACACACACACACACAAACACCACACACACACACACACACACACACACACACACACACACACACACACACACACCACACACACACCACACACACACACTTATACACTCATACAGAACCATTTTGTAACAGACTTGTAACAGCAGCACTCGCTAATCACAGTCACACACACACACACACACACACACACACACACACACACACACACACACACTATACACATGCACACACACACACACACACACACACACACACACACACTGCACACACACAAACTATACACACTGCACACACACACACCCTATACACACTATACACACTATACACACACACACACACACACACACACACACACACACACGATACACACTTCACACACTGTACAGTAACACTTAATATATATTAATTTATTTATTTATTGTATTTTTGTGCATATTGTGCATGTTATAATAATATAATTCATGCATTATAATATTTATTATACTTAATTATAATATTTATTGACTTCATTTTTAATTGTAATATAATTATTATTTATTTTTTTTTTTTTTTTTAAAGATGATGACGTGTTGGATGCTGTATTTTTTTTTTACATTATTATTTATTCTATACACAGATATAAATATAACCGCATAAATTATTATTAGTAGTATTAATAATATTATTATTATTAATAATATTATTATTATTAATATTATTAGTATTATTAATATTATTATTATTATTATTATTATTATTAATATTATTAATATTATTATTATTATTATTATTACTATTAATATTATTATTATTACTATTATTATTATTATTATTATTATTATTAATATTATTATTATTATTATTATTAACCCAGCCATTAGGGGGGCACAAGCCAGTGTACTCTTAGTGCCGGTCCCAAGCCCGGATAAATAGAGAGGGTTGCGTTAGGAAGGGCATCCAGCGTAAAACATGTGCCAAATCAAATATGCGGATCACAAATGAGAATTTCATACCGGATCGGTCGAGGCCCGGGTTAACAACGACCGCCACAGGTATCGTTAGCCGACAGGGTACCGGTGGAAATTGGGCTACTGTTGGCCGAAGGAGGAGAAGGAGAGGAGGAAGACGTCTACAGAGACGGCAGGAAAAGGAGCAGTGTAGGAGAGTAGAGGTTCGGGTTGGTACTTTAAATGTTGGTACTATGACGGTAAAGGGAGAGAGATAGCTGATATGATGGAGAGGAGAAAGGTAGATATGCTGTGTGTTCAGGAGACCAAGTGGAAAGGGAGTAAGGCCAGGAACATTGGAGGTGGATTTAAACTGTTTTATCATGGTGTGGATGGAAAGAGAAATGGTGTAGGGGTGATTCTGAAGGAAGAGTACAGTAAGAGTGTAGTGGAGGTGAAGAGAGTTTCTGATAGGGTGATGATCGTGAAGGTGGAGGTTGAAGGGATGATGATAAATGTCATCAGTGCCTATGCTCCACAAGTTGGCTGTGAGATGGAGGAGAAGGAAAGATTCTGGAGTGAATTAGATGAAGTGGTAGATGGTGTACCTAGGAAAGAACGATTGGTGATTGGGGCAGACTTTAATGGGCATGTAGGTGAAGGGAACAGAGGTGATGAGGAGGTGATGGGTAGGTATGGTTTTAAGGAGAGGAATGTGGAAGGGCAGATGGTGGTAGATTTTGCAAAAAGGATGGAAATGGCAGTGGTGAACACGTATTTTAAGAAGAAGGAGGATCATAGGGTGACGTATAAGAGTGGAGGAAGGTGCACACAGGTGGATTATGTTCTGTGTAGGAGATGCAACCTGAAGGAGATTGTAGACTGTAAGGTGTTGGCGGGGGACAGTGTAGCTAGACAGCATCAGATGGTGGTCTGTAGGATGGTTTTGGAGGCAAAGAAGAAGAGGAGGAAAGTAAGGATTGAAAGAAGAATAAGATGGTGGAAACTGAAGGAGGAAGAGTGTGGTGTGAGGTTCAGGGAAGAGGTCAGACAGGGGCTTGGTGGTGGTGAAGAGGTGCCGGATGATTGGGCAACTACTGCAGGAGTGATGAGGAAGGCAGCTAGAAAAGTACTTGGTGTGACATCTGGAAATAGAAAGCAAGACAAGGAGACGTGGTGGTGGAATGAGGAAAAGCAGAAGAGCATTAAGGGAAAGAGGTTGGCAAAACAGAAGTGGGATCGACAGAGTGATGAGAAAAGTAGGCAGGAGTACAAGGAGATGCGGCAGCAGGTAAAAAGGGATGTGGCGAAAGCCAAGGAAAAGGCATATGAGGAGCTGTAGGAGAGGTTGGACACTAAGGAAGGAGAAAAGGATTTATACCGATTGGCCAGGCAGAGGGACCGAGCTGAGAAGGATGTACTGCAAGTTAGAGCAATAAAGGATGGAGAGGGAAATGTGTTGACTAGTGAGGAGAGTGTGTTGAGAAGATGGAGGGAGTATTTTGAGCAGCTGATGAATGAGGAAAATCAGAGAGAGAGAAGATTGGAGGATGTGGAGTTGGTGAAGCAGGATGTAGATAGGATTAGTAAGGAGGAAGTGAGAGCAGCGATTAAGAGGATGAAGAATGGAAAGTCGGTTGGACCAGATGACATACCGGTAGAAGCGTGGAGATGTTTAGGAGAGATGGCAGTGGAGTTTTTAACCAGATTGTTTAACAGAATTCTGGAAGGGGAGAGGATGCCTGAGGAATGGAGAAGGAGTGTGCTGGTACCGATCTTTAAGAATAAGGGAGATGTGCAGACCTGCAGTAACTACAGGGGAATTAAGTTGATCAGTCACACCATGAAGTTATGGGAAAGAGTAGTGGAAGCCAGGTTGAGAGAAGAGGTGACCATCTGTGAGCAACAGTATGGTTTCATGCCGAGGAAGAGCACCACAGATGCCTTATTTGCTTTGAGGATGTTGATGGAGAAGTATAGAGAAGGACAGAAGGAGCTGCATTGTGTATTTGTGGATTTAGAGAAAGCGTACGACAGGGTGCCGAGAGAGGAGTTGTGGTATTGTATGAGGAAGTCAGGTGTGTCAGAGAAGTATGTGAGGATGGTGCAGGACATGTATGAGGACAGTGTGACGGCAGTGAAGTGTGCAGTAGGTACGACAGACTGGTTCAGGGTGAAGGTTGGACTGCATCAAGGATCGGCCCTGAGCCCTTTCCTGTTTGCAGTGGTGATGGACAGGTTGAAAGACGAGGTCAGACAGGAGTCTCCCTGGACTATGATGTTTGCAGATGATATTGTGATTTGTGGTGAGAGTAGAGAGCAGGTTGAGAAGAGCCTGGAGAGGTGGAGATATGCGCTTGAGAGAAGGGGAATGAAAGTCAGTAGGAGTAAGACAGAGTACATGTGTGTGAATGAGAGGGAGGGCAGTGGAGTGATGCGGTTGCAGGGAGAAGAGGTGGAGAAGGTGGAGGAGTTCAGGTACCTGGGGTCAACAGTGCAAAGTAATGGAGAGTGTGTTAGAGAAGTAAAGAAAAGAGTGCAGGCAGGGTGGAGTGGGTGGAGAGGGTGGAGTGGGTGGAGAAGAGTGATAGCAGGAGTGATTTGTGATAGTAGGGTATCTGCAAGAATGAAAGGGAAAGTTTATAGGACTGTGGTGAGACCTGAGATGTTGTATGGATTAGAGACAGTGGCATTGAGTAAAAGACAGGAGGTGGAGCTGGAGGTAGCAGAGCTGAAGATGTT
Source organism: Silurus aristotelis (assembly GCF_946808225.1). Lineage (NCBI taxonomy): Eukaryota > Metazoa > Chordata > Actinopteri > Siluriformes > Siluridae > Silurus > Silurus aristotelis. The sequence goes on from NC_139580.1 coordinate 1,249,751, forward strand.
AAG
>NC_139580.1:1252253-1257253 GCF_946808225.1 Silurus aristotelis
CTCTCTCTCTCTCTCTCTCTCTCTCTCTCTCCTTTGTCCTGGTTAATTGAGTGCTCTGCTCTCTATAAAGGCCGCTTTAATACTTATTGAAACAGAGCGAGTGCTGGAGGTTAAATATGTCTTAACACTGCCGCTTAATCCCTTCATCCAAGCCCTATTAATTAGTCCAGCCTCAGGGCGAGAGAGTGAGGGAGAGGGAGGGAGAGAGAGAGAGTTAAAGACCCCAAGAGAAGATAAAGAGAGAGAGAGCGGGGAGAGAATGGAGTGCGTGGCGGCGGCGTTGTTGTATTCAGATCTTCCTTTCAGCTGCGTTTTTTGTCGTTCACTCTGTTTGGTTTTCCGCCTCATTTCTCATCTGAAAGAGGGATGAAGAGAGCGGAGGGGGGCGGAGGTGGAAAATTAATGATGGACAGATTTAGGAGGCGGAGGAGAGTCACTCCTCTGCTTTTCAGCTTGAGAAAGATGGAGGCCCTGATGAGGCGGGGAGTCATGAATAACGAGAAATCAATGAAAGGGAGAGAGAGAGAGAGAGAGAGAGAGAGAGAGAGAGAGAGAGAGAGAGAGAGAGAGAGAGAGAGAGACTCAGGGGAGTCCTTCACTCGCTTCACATCGGGTTTGCTAATCACGCGCAAGTTACACGCTAATTACAGTTAACACACAAACGTGTGTTCGCTTTTTCCTGTTGACTTTCTGGCTTGTTGTACGAGATCTACATCATCTGACCTGCATCCGTATCTGCAGCCTGACCAAACACTTTCCCATCCTGGAGTCTGAAGTGGTGTCAGATCTTCTGGAGTGTTCCAGCACCAGCAGCACAATCCTGAACCACTGCCAAAGCTTCTTCATCAGCAACCTTCCTCTCTGCACCCCAATCCTGGAGGATGCAACTGCTTCAAGCATCAATGTTCACTTCTCTGATAAAGAATGCTCCTCAGGTCTGGTCTTAGAGAGGAGAACACATGGCTTTTGACCATGAGGGAGAGGTCGAGGGGATTGCAGGAAAGGTTCTTTCAGCTGAAACAGGAAACCCTGAATGCTTCATCTCCTGCTCTATAATAAAGAGCCTGGATAGACAGAATAATGACTCTTAAGAGAGACTTCACTCTGACCCTGTCAGACTGACCTCTGTGGAAGAGCAGCAAATGGAGATGTTCCATTCCTGTGGCATGTCCTATTATCTAGAACAATAGCAGGAGAAAGAAACCACACAGTGTCAAGAACCAGAAAAATCCAAAGCTCTTATCTAAGGGGACTTTAGGAAGGTCAGAATGAGTGGACCATCACCACAAAACCTATACCTCTGTGTTTCAAGCTCATAGAGGGAACCACACCTTCTTATAGCCCATAGTACATTCAGGAGGCCAGAAACAGGGGTACGTTTGTCCCTTAACCTCTCCAGCATCTGCAGCCTACAAGCAGATAGAAATGATCGTGGTGTTTAACCATATTCACCTTCACGTATCATTATCCAGTGCTCTCAAACGAGAAAGCTAAAATCTTATATCCATATCAGCAGCAGGGAGAAAAAGAACAACTCTAGCTCCCCCTCTGGCTTCTGATATATTACACCTGCCATCTGGAATATCTTTAGTAGCAGTTTTGCAGTGTTTCAAAAAATACAATTATACAAAGAAATAATTCTGGAGAAATTAGTCATGGCTTAAACTGACAAAATCCAGATTCATCTCCTCCACCAAGAAGATCCAGCCAGACTCATTCAGAATCAACTACTATGTAAAAGGCCAAATATATTCATCAGCCACGTGAATGAAAGTTCTTATTCCTCTGATACATCAAAAGCCCAGAAGTCTTGTTTATAGACAAGGACAAGGTCACTGCTATCAGCATCTAAACCCTTTCCCATGACCATCAAAGATCTGCAGTGATTCTTTGGACTTGCACAAACTTTTATAAATAGTTATACCAAGGCTTAAAGTAAAGCGACATTTCACTTGTCACATGTACAGTAGAGCAGAGTGAAATTCTTTCTTGGCAGATCCCACTGATGGAAAGCTGAGGTTAGCCATGATGCAGCACCCCTGGCGGACAGAGAGTTAAGGGTCTTGCTCGAGGGCCCCAGGAGTGGCAGCTTGATGATACTGGGGCTTGAACCCCTGACCATCTGATCAGTAACCCGGAGCCTTAACCACTGAGCGTCCACCACCCCAGCATCAGCACCATAGCATCACTTAACATCCATTCTGAAGGAGACACCCAAAAGGCTGAGATCTTTTAAACCTTTTGAGATCTTTAGGATCTCTCAGCGATTCAAGTATCTGAGTACATCATATGAAAAATCTACCTTGGCCTGCACAATAATACAGACTGATCCCATCAAGCTTTAAATAATGGAGTCTAGTGGAGTCTAGTGAATTGTTAATGGAATCACTGAAGTGGAAGCCTGGCAGTTATGACAATGGTAGAAGAGAAGCCTTCAAAGAGAAGATGTTGTTGGGCCATAAATTAAACAGATAAACAGATAAAAATAAACAGATGTCATGTCAGTTTCACTCCAACTATCAGAACACCTCATGACCTACACAAACACACACCTCATACTAGCAAAGTCCGCTAGTTGTACTATCTACATTCACTCATCAGATTCTCACGATCTCTGCTACTTCCTTCCAAACTTTATATCTCCATACATGTTCAGTGAGAAGTTGTGTATGACATGATGAGATAAAAAACAATTTTTGAATGATTTGAGTGATGAGAACGTTGTGAGAACCGTCAGACCACATGTTCCTGAGGACCGATCTGAGAAACCGTTCAATTATCCCTGTAGAAAATCACTGTATGACATCATCAGATGTTCCACCATCTTCAGCAGGAGCCTTGTTCTAAACATCTGTGTGGATTGTGGAAGTGGTGCTAGCATCCACAGCACTCCAGCTAATCCGACGATGCTGCGTGTTTTAAAATCTCTCTGTCGTCTCTCACCTCAGAGGAAGACTCAATGCGCGGGTTTCCTTCCCGACGTTCCCTGGATCGAGCTGGACGTCCTGCTGAGAGACAACATGGCCCAGAAATACCACATGATTCCTTAACTTCTCACAGTTCACCATCCGTGAGAATACCTCCTCCAAGTCGGACAAATGCTCCTCAAATATGTGTGAAGACATGAAGATGCACCAAGGACACTGACAGGATTCTAGCGTGGTAGCGCTAACGGGACTGGCGCCAGCTTTCCCAGGAAACCTGGGGGGAGAAATCCCGGAATTTTATTTCAATTTCAAATGTTCTAATCAGAGAAATATGATAAATACTCGAGAATTACTTTGTTTTGGTCCAGGTGGTTTCACAACGTCCTTCTCATGAGGGTCTGACTCTCCCCATACAGCAGCTGAACATTCGTTTCCATGACGACCTGCTTCATTATTTATCTGCCACACCTTCACCTCTGACACAGAAAACTCCTTCCTTCAAACTTCACTTCTAGACAACAATCCATGCCTTCTGACCAATCACAGATCTTCTTTAGTGCTATTCAATAGAATATGGGGAATTATCTCATATACACACACACACACACCCACCCACACACACACACACACACACACACACACACACACACACACACACACACACACACACACACACACACACACACACACACACTCAGGTGATAGTGCACCTGACAGCTGTGCCAGACGTTTGCTGTGTATGTTATTGTGAGAACGAGAGAATAATAGCTAGGGAAAGAAGAAAAATGGCAATGTACATGTCCCCCATCATCTCTCCATCCCCCTCTTTCCATCTCTCTCTCTCTCTTCTCTCTCTCTCTCTCTCTCTCTCTCTCCTCTTCACTCCTCTCTCTGTCTCTCCCTATCGCTTTTCTCGCTGTATATTTTAGCACTTTCTTTTAAGTCTTAATAAACACAGCCAAAAAATTAGAAAACTCACACTGAAAAAGTCTCTCCCTCTCCCTCTCTCTCTCTCTCTCTCTCTCTCTCTCTCTCTCTCTCTCTCTCTCTCTCTCTCTCTCACTCTCCCTCTCTTTCTCCCGAACTCTCTTTCTCTCTCTCTCTTGCTTTTCTTTCATTCTCTTTCTCCCTCTCTATTTTGATCTCATTTCTGTAGTTCTCTCTCTCTCTCTCTCTCTCTCTCTCTCTCTCTCTCTCTCTCTCTCTGTTGGAAGGAATGCACTTAATGGTAGAATTTCACACTGTATATTTAATATGAATTTTTTCACACCTGTAAATGTCCTGTGTGATATTTTAGGGTAGTGCGCATGTGTGTGTGTGTGTGTGTGTGTGTGTGTGTGTGTGTGTGTGTGTGTGTGTGTGTGTGTGTGTGTGTGTGTGTGTGCATAAATATGATATGCAAAGGAGGAGGTGATGTGCGTAAGTCATGTGACCATAATGCACGTGTGTGTTTGTGTGTCTGTGTGTGTGTGTGTGTGTGTATGTGTGTGTAGCTGTGTCTGAAACTGCTGGCTCTCCCCTACATAATGCATTATATCAGGTGTCGGCCATTTTGATTTGAACGACTTAATTCCTGACAATTGCTCCCCCGTGTTATTACCCACACTGCAGTGTGATGTCAAGATTATTTCCCCAAGTATATGGTTTTGTACCTAAATCCTTCAAACTGCAGTATCCACCCCCTAATTAAGAAACCTGAACTTCACCCTGTCAGCTGTCCAACTACAGTCCAATATCAAACCTCCTCTTTATCTCCAAGATTCTAGAAAAGGTTGTAGAACAGCAGTTCTGCTCACATCTACTGAGGAAGAACATTTATGAAATGTATCAGTCAGGATTTCGGCCTCATCATAGCACAGAGACGGCGCTAGTTAAGGTGCTAAATGACCTGTTATTGGCCTCTGATCAGGGTTTTGTCTCTTTACTTGTTTTGCTCGACCTTAGTGCCGCTTTTGACACCATTGATCACACTATACTACTTGCTAGACTTGAGAACGTTGTTGGAATAAAGGGAACGGCTCTCTCTTGGCTCAGGTCTTATTTGACTGATCGCTATCAGTTTGTTGATGTTAA
>NC_139580.1:1259753-1274753 GCF_946808225.1 Silurus aristotelis
GGACCATGTGAATTGCACTGAACTGCTGATTTTGCACTGGCTGCTCATACACACTCTCTATACTGCACTTGAGAAAAGAGAAGAGAAACGGTATTTACATTTCTCAGTATGTCTGCACATATGGTGGCATTGACAAAAAAATACTTTGAACATTGAACATTCAGTCATATACATATACACTCTCTCTCTCACACACACACACACACACACACACACACACACACACACACACACACACACACACACACACACACACACACACACACACACACACGGTCAGGTGTAGACTACGATACACAGAATCTTTCCTTGAAGAACAGATGCTCTGGTCATACATTACTGACCAACACCCCAACACACACACACACACACACACAAACACACACACACACACACACACACACACACACACACACACACACACACACACAGTGCCAGGCTGGTTTAACTTTGCTCTACTCAGTTACAGGTCAGTGATCTCCTGCAGGTTTCCGACTGAGATCTACCCTTCACAATCACACACATTAACGCTCACTGTGCATTGTGTGTGTGTGTGTGTGTGTGTGTGTGTGTGTGTGTGTTGATGCATACCTAAATTTTTACTGCCCTATTACCCCACTAAAACAGCACTAATACCTCACTAACACAGCATTAATACATGACTAATGCTGCACTAATACCCCACTAACGCTGCACTAATACCTCACTAATACAGCACTAATACCTCACTAACGCTGCACTAATACCCCACTAAAACAGCACTAATACCCCACTAACACAGCATTAATACATCACTAATGCTGCACTAATACCTCGCTAACGCTGCACTAATACCCCACTAACGCTGCACTAATACCTCACTAATACAGCACTAATACCTCACTAAATCTGCACTAATACCCCACTAAAACAGCACTAATACCCCACTAACACAGCATTAATTCATCACTAATGCTGCACTAATACCTCGCTAACGCTGCACTAATACCCCACTAAAACAGCACTAATACCCCACTAACACAGCATTAATACATCACTAATGCTGCACTAATACCTCACTAACGCTGCACTAATACCCCACTAAAACAGCACTAATACCCCACTAAAACAGCACTAATACCCCACTAACACAGCATTAATACATCACTAATGCTGCACTAATACCTCGCTAACGCTGCACTAATACCTCACTAATACAGCACTAATACCTCACTAACACAGCACTAATACCTCACTAATACAGCACTAATATCTCACTAACGCTGCACTAATACCTTACTAACGCTGCACTAATACCTCACAAATACAGCACTAATACCTCACTAATGCTGCACTAATACCTCACTAACGCTGCACTAATACCCCACTAACACAGCACTAATACCTCACTAATACAGCACTAATACCTTACTAACGCTGCACTAATACCTCACTAATACAGCACTAATACCTCACTAACGCTGCACTAATACCTCACTAATACAGCACTAATACCTCACTAATGCTGCACTAATACCTCACTAACGCTGCGCTAATACCGCACTAATACAGCACTAATACCTCACTAATGCTGCACTAATACCTCACTAATGCTGCACTAATACCTCACTAATACAGTACTAATACCTTACTAACGCTGCACTAATACCTCACTAACGCTGCACTAATACCCCACTAACGCAGCACTAATACCTCACTAATGCTGCACTAATACCTCACTAACGCTGCACTAATACCTAACTAATACAGCACTAATACCTTACTAATACAGCACAAATACCTCACTAATGCTGCACTAATACCCCACTTACGCTGCACTAATACCTCACTAGTACAGCACTAATACCTCACTAATGCTGCACTAATACCTCACTAACGCTGCGCTAATACCGCACTAATACAGCACTAATACCTCACTAATGCTGCACTAATACCTCACTAACGCTGCACTAATACCTCACTAATACAGTACTAATACCTTACTAACGCTGCACTAATACCTCACTAACGCTGCACTAATACCCCACTAACGCAGCACTAATACCTCACTAATGCTGCACTAATACCTCACTAACGTTGCACTAATACCTAACTAATACAGCGCTAATACCTTACTAATACAGCACAAATACCTCAATAATGCTGCACTAATACCCCACTTACGCTGCACTTATACCTCACTAGTACAGCACTAATACCTCACTAACACAGCACTAATACCTCGCTAACGCTGCACTAATACCCCACTAACGCAGCACTAATACCTCACTAATGCTGCACTAATACCTCACTAACGCTGCACTAATACCTAACTAATACAGCACTAATACCTTACTAATACAGCACAAATACCTCACTAATGCTGCACTAATACCCCACTTACGCTGCACTAATACCTCACTAGTACAGCACTAATACCTCACTAATGCTGCACTAATACCTCACTAACGCTGCGCTAATACCGCACTAATACAGCACTAATACCTCACTAATGCTGCACTAATACCTCACTAACGCTGCACTAATACCTCACTAATACAGTACTAATACCTTACTAACGCTGCACTAATACCTCACTAACGCTGCACTAATACCCCACTAACGCAGCACTAATACCTCACTAATGCTGCACTAATACCTCACTAACGTTGCACTAATACCTAACTAATACAGCGCTAATACCTTACTAATACAGCACAAATACCTCAATAATGCTGCACTAATACCCCACTTACGCTGCACTTATACCTCACTAGTACAGCACTAATACCTCACTAACACAGCACTAATACCTCGCTAATACAGCACTAATATCTCACTAATGCTGCACTAATACCTCACTAACGATGCACTAATACCTCACTAATACAGCACAAATACCTCACTAATACAGCTCTAATACCCCACTTACGCTGCACTAATACCTCACTAGTACAGCACTAATACCTCACTAACACAGCACTAATACCTCACTAATACAGCACTAATACCTCACTAACACAGCACTAATACCTCGCTAATACAGCACTAATATCTCACTAATGCTGCACTAATACCTCACTAACGATGCACTAATACCTCATTAATACAGCACTAATACCTCACTAATACAGCACTAATACCCCACTAACGCTGCACTAATACCTCACTAATACAGCACTAATACCTCACTAACACAGCACTAGTACCTCACTAATACAGCACTAATACCTCGCTAATGCTGCACTAATACCTCGCTAACGCTGCACTAATACCCCACTAACGCTGCACTAATACCCCACTAACACAGCACTAATACCTCACTAATACAGCATTAATACCTCACTAACGCTGCACTAATACCCCACTAACGCTGCACTAATACCCCACTAACACAGCACTAATACCTCACTAATACAGCATTAATACCTCACTAACGCTGCACTAATACCCCACTAACGCTGCACTAATACCCCACTAACGCTGCACTAATACCCCACTAACACAGCACTAATACCTCACTAATACAGCATTAATACCTCACTAACGCTGCACTAATACCCCACTAACGCTGCACTAATACCCCACTAACGCTGCACTAATACCTCACTAATACAGCACTAATACCTCACTAACGCTGCACTAATATCTCACTAACAAAGCACTAATACCTCACTAACACAGCACTAATACCTCACTAATACAGCACTAATACCTCATTAACGCTGCACTAATACAGCACCAATACCTCACTTATACCTCACTAACGCAGCACTAAAACAGAGAGGAAACAGGAAGTGACAGGAGTTTGGGTTGTGCTGCAGATATTAGTGTAGCCTCAGTGTGTGCTGTCAGAAATGGTGCAGCTGAGAGTCAGACACCTGCCCTTATGGATAAGTGCATTTTTCACACCTTCACCACCGAGCCCTGAGCACATCTCTCCATTTTCCTCTCCTCCTGTTCTTCCTTCTTTTTCTTCTCCCCTTGGACTTTTGTTTTTTTACTTGCTATTTTTCAGACCTCTCTCTCTCTCTCTCTCTCTCTCTCTCTCTCTCTCTCTCTCTCTCTCACTCTCTTTAAACATTCTCTGTCTCTTTCAGTAGATACTTTTATATTTATGTATATTTATTTTCTTCTCTAAACTCTTACACAAGTTTGTATAGACAAATGTATTTGACGTCTTTGGATGCAGGAGCATAAATTATTACCTTTACTTGAATTAGGAGACCCAAACCTTATCCAGCCTGTGCACAAAGTCAGCTCCATAAAGATCTGCTTTCCATGAGTTGGAGTGGAAGATCTCCTGCTATAGAGCTCCAACCCTTTTGAACACCTTTGGGATGAACGTATACACTGAATGTGTTGTGTGTTTTGCAGCGGTGGGCATCAGAGTCACTGACTTATGTTTTTATATATTTTTGTCCAGGAATATGTATTTAGTTATTCTCAATAGTGTTTTTTTATTCATTTTATAGTGTTTTAGTGCACTCTATTTACGATCAGCGCCACCAAGTGTCTATACATGGGTCTTTGTCCAATCAGATTTCAGTCAACACACATCATGTAACTGAGGTCAAAGGAATCTGTCTGAGTCAGCACCTTTTTAATCGCAAAAATGTCACTTTAACAAACCAGATTTTGAGTTGGCAACACCAGGGTCTTCTAGAAGGTGTTTGATCATGTCAACATTTCATGTTCTTTGATTGGATGTTGATAGAGCGTCACTAGTCAGAGCGCACAACCTGCACAGTCTCAAACATATCCATGTGGATGTAGGAGCTGTTTTTTATTCCACAGCGACTGACAGAGAAGAAGAAACTGATTTGGTCACAGAAACACTTTTAAGCACATTTACAAGACGTTAACTAGTTTATTTTCACAATTCACCTTTATTTTGAATCCCCAGGAAAACCGTAATACACTGAAGAAACACAGGAAGATAGATAGATAGATAGATAGATAGATAGATAGATAGATAGATAGATAGATAGATAGATAGATAGATAGATAGATAGATAGATAGATAGATAGATAGATAGATAGATAGATAGATAGATGATAATAGATGAATATTGGTGCTTCTGCTGGAGATGATGTATGTGGAGGTGTGTGTGTGTGTGTGTGTGTGTGTGTGTGTGTGTGTGTGTGTGTGTGTGTGTGTGTGTGATGAGGTAAATATCGGTGCTTCTGCTGGAGATGATGTATGTGGAGGTGTTGTGTGTGTGTGTGTGTGTGTGTGTGTGTGTGTGTGTGTGTGTGTTTCTGCTGGAGATGATGTATGTGGAGGTGTGTGTGTGTGTGTGTGTGTGTGTGTGTGTGTGTGTGTGTGTGTGTGTGTGTGTGTGTGTGTGTGTGTGTGTGATGAGGTAAATATCGGTGCTTCTGCTGGAGATGATGTATGTGGAGGTGTTGTGTGTGTGTGTGTGTGTGTGTGTGTGTGTGTGTGTGTGTGTGTGTGTGTGTGTGTGTGTGTGTGTTTCTGCTGGAGATGATGTATGTGGAGGTGTGTGTGTGTGTGTGTGTGTGTGTGTGTGTGTGTGTGTGTGTGTGTGTGTGTGTGTTTCTGCTGGAGATGATGTATGTGGAGGTGCAGTTGTGGCTCCAGTGAAAGGAGACGTGTTGAATTATGATCATTGTGTGTGTTGGTTTAGTGATGATATTCATTGTGAGTGTATGAGCTCCTGTGTGTGATGCAGCTCTGATCTACTGCACTTCTCTATCATACTGATGATCTCTGAAGACGTGGCGTCATAACGATGGGATTAAGCTATATATTTCATCCAAACCAGGCGATACAGCTCAATTAGCTCGCATAACTGAGTGTGTTGAAGAAATAAGAGATTGGATGACCCATAACTTTCTGCTATTAAATTCTGATAAAACGGAGATTTTGCTCATCGGCCCAAAAAATAGTACACAGAAGCTCCAGCATCTCAGCCTGCATTTAGACGGTTGTTCTGTAACTACTAGTTCAACGGTAAAAGACCTGGGAGTTATTTTAGACAGCAACTTATCTTTTAAAAATCACATCAATCAAGTTACAAAAACAGCTTCTTTCACCTTAGAAATATTTCTAAGCTAAGAAACATGTTATCTATATCTGATGCAGAGAAGCTCGTCCATGCGTTTATGACCTCTAGAATAGACTACTGTAATGCATTACTAGGTGGATGTCCTGCATCATTAATAAACAAGCTTCAGTTAGTTCAGAATGCCGCAGCAAGAGTTCTTACTAGGTCAAGAAAATACGATCATATAACCCCAATCTTATCGTCCCTACATTGGCTTCCTATTAAGTTTCGAATAGACTACAAACTACTGCTACTCACTTATAAAGCACTAAATGGTTTGGCTCCCATGTATCTATCCAGTCTTTTAACACGCTACAATCCGTCACGCTCCCTGAGATCTCAAAACTCTGGGCTTCTAGTAGTTCCTAGAATAGCAAAGTCCACTAAAGGCGGTAGAGCATTTTCACATTTAGCTCCTAAACTCTGGAATAGTCTTCCTGACAGTGTTCGGGGTTCAGATACACTCTCCCAGTTTAAGTGCAGATTAAAAACATATCTTTTTAGCAAAGCCTACACATAACACACATCACACACATCACATCACAACCTTGTGCTCCAGAACATCTGATCACATGCACATTATCAACTTGTGCTGTTAATATCATGAACTACGCTAATTCCTCTCCACTGCTTCTCTTTCTCTCCCCATCCCGAGGCCTCCTGAGGTTTGGCCAGCTCCAGTCACGTCCCACCTCGTGAAGATTATGGACCTATGGATGATCATGGAGAAGTAGATGCCGAGTGTTTAAAGGCCCTGGCATGGAGAAGCTGATGCTGGATCTATGATGATCACAAATTGTTCTGTATTGTTGAAAGATTTATGACCAAACTCTTGATGTCACCCATATGAGGATGGGTTCCCCTTTGAGTCTGGTTCCTCTCAAGGTTTCTTCCTCATATCATCTAAGGGAGTTTTTCCTTGCCACTGTCGCCACGGCTGCTCATCAGGGACAAACGCACACCATTCACCTTCACTGTTGTTTTCTGTAAAGCTGCTTTGAGACAATGTCTGTTGTGAAAAGCGCAATACAAATAAACTTGACTTGACTTGACTTGATTAAGAAGTGGATTGGTTCAAGCAGAACATCACTGAAGACCTGGAAGTGAAATGTACAACCTGATACTGTGGTTACTTCATTTGTGAGTTGTGTGTTGTTTATTGTGTGCATTATTAAAGTTGTGTCTTCTGGAGTGTTGTGGTTCTCTGGTTCTGCTGTGTGTGTTTCTGCTTTAACGCATCTGACTTGACTCATCAGCTCATTAACACTCCTGTGATTATTCTAGTGTGTTAAAGTGGGAAAACACCAAACAGCACAATGTGTGTGTGTGTGTGTGTGTGTGTGTGTGTGTGTGTGTGTGTGTGTGTGTGTGTGTGTGTGTGTGTGTGAGAGAAAAAGCCTATGATGACACCATGGCATGAGACAGGTGTTTAATAAACTGCTAATTTGTTGTGTATGGCTTGAAATTGTACATTGTATTAGATTATTGTGTTGTATTTAAAGGGTCTGCGGCAGTGTGGCATGTCGAGGCACAAGGCAAGGCGAAGTACAGCAAGGTGAGGTGAGGTAAAGCAAGGTGAGGCAAGGTAACGCAAGGTGAGGTAAGGTAAAGTGAGGTGAGGTAAGGTAATGCGAGGTGAGGTAAGGTAAAGTTAGGGAAGGTAAGGTAAGGTAACGCGAGGTGAGGTAAGGTAAAGTGAGGGGAGGTAAGGTAAGGTAACGCGAGGTGAGGTAAGGTAAAGTAAGGGGAGGTAAGGTAACACAAGGTGAGGTAAGGTAAAGTGAGGAGAGGTAAGGTAGCGCGAGGTGAGGTAAGGTAAAGTGAGGGAAGGTAAGGTAAGGTAACACAAGGTGAGGTAAGGTAAAGTGAGGTGAGGTAAGGTAAGGTAACGCGAGGTGAGGTAAGGTAACATGAGGTGAGGTAAGGTAACACGAGGTGAGGTAAGATAAAGTGAGGGGAGGTAAGGTAACGCGAGGTGAGGTAAGGTAACGCAAGGTGAGGGGAGGTAAAGTGAGGGGAGGTAAAGTGAGGTGAGGTAACGCAAGATGTGGTAAGGTAAAGTGAGGTAAGGTAAAGCAAGGTGAGGCGAGGTAAAGCAAGGTTGGGTAAGGTAAGAAAAAGTGAGGTGAGGTGAGGTAAAGTGAGATGAGGTGAGGAATAGTGAGGTGAGGTAAAGTGAGGTGAGAAAGTGAGATACCTCGCCTTTCTTTGTCTTACCCAACCTCACTTTACCATCAAACACCACACCTAAACACCAAACACCAAGTCTACACACCAGAAAACAAGCTTAAAAAACACAACACCAAGCATAAACATTTTATCTAAGCAACAAACACATATTAAATTTGCATTTATGCCATTTAGCAGACGCTTTTATCCAGAGCGACTTACAACTAAACAGTTGAGAAAAAAGGGCCTTGAATCAAATGCCTTAACCACTGATAGATACCAAACACACAGTCTAAACACCAAACAAGCACAATCTACTCACTACACAAGCCTTTACATCACCTCTAAACAACAAGTCAACACTATGTTTATACACCAAACAAACACCTTAAAACACAACATAAACTCTAAACAAACACTACACAAACACTACACAAACCTTCCACAAAACACACAAACCCCACCAAAAAACCAAATCGTACAAAACAAAAATCACCTGACCTGATCTACACATTACATTACCAACTCATCATAAATTAAACCAAACATCAACCAAACACAACGAGAAGGTGATGTTACCTCCACATCCACATTGTGCTGGAAGTGTTCATTAAACACTACAAACTGTACAGGAACAAATACTAACACAAACAAATCTGACAGGGAGACACAGCTAGACTAAAAGGAGCTTCACTAATGACAATAACAATATTGTTAGTGTGTGAGTGTGTGTGTGTGTGTGTGTGTGTGTGTGTGTGTGTGTGTGTGTGTGTACTGTTACTGCTGTTAGCGCAGGTTGCGTTGTCTGCATGGCTTATTTCCGAATGTGATTAAGCTCATCATGTTAATAAAGTTCAGCTCAACGGATTAACAAGGGATTGCTGTGCATTGTGTGTGTGTGTGTGTGTGTGTGTGTGTGTGTGTGTGTGTGTGTGTGTGTGTGGGTTATGACCGATTCGGGTGCTTTGACAGTGCGAAGCCACCAGCTGAGTTTTAATTCAGTCTGTCAATTTAACAGCAGGAAACACACAAATAAGCACACACACACATATACAACACACACACACACACACACACACACACACACACACACACACACACACACACACACATACAAACACAAATATACAAACACACACAATCACACACAGAGACACACACATACACATATACACACACACACATACGCACACACATGCGCGCACACACACACACAAACACACACATGCACACACAGACACACAAACACACATACACACACATGTGCGCACACACACACAAACACACACATGCACACACAGACACACAAACACACAGACACACATACAAACACACACGCATACATATATATTTATAAACACGTACCTGCAGTCATTAATGCCGTATTACAGACATAATATCGTACACACACACACACACGCACACGCACACATTTGAAAACATTTCTGAATGCTCAAATCGACACCTATTTTTCTTCACTCTTTCTTTATTTTTTTTCTTTCTCTGCGTTCACACACTGATTTGCACACATCAAACACACATTTGACCACACAAGGAGGTCTTCACAGTCTCTCACCTCACAGAAACACACACACAGACACCCCCCCCACACACAAACACACACACACACACACACACACACACACACACACACATACAGAAAATCAACATTTGTGGCCAGAAAACCCTGAGAACAAGAAAAACACCATACCCAAGGCCTTAACACGTCTAAACTAATCATTAACACTAGCAACAGGTACTAAAGACAAACCATTAATTACTAATGACAGAAAGAAACCCCTAATAATAAGCCTTAATTCCTAACAGCAGCACAAAGTACAAACAGTACGCCTAAGTATATAACAAGGCCAATGGCAAAAATCAGGTCTAAATACACTTACAGGCAGGTTTAAAGACTAATCAAGAGTCTTTAGGGGCTTAAGTACTAAGAAAGAGGCTTAAACATTAAGAAAAAGGCTGAAACACTGAGAAAGAGGCCTAAACACCAATTACATGTCAGGGAGGAGATCCAGCACCTAGTATCATGGTGTGAGGACAATAACCTGGAACTCAACACCAAGAAGACAAAAGAGATTATTTTTTTATTTTAGACGAGCTGACAATCACCCTCACATTCACATCAACGCAGCTGCTGCTGGAGAATAGACTTGATTTGTCACATATACATTACAGCATGGTGAAATTCGTTCTTCAGATATTCCAGATTGTTTAGAGGCTTGTTTTTAAGGGTCTTGCTCAAGGGCCCAAGAGTGGCAGCTAGGCAATACCGGGGCTTGAACCCCTGATCTTCCCAGTAACCCAGCACCTTAACCACTGAGCTCCTGTTGAGCGTGTTCTCAGCTTTAAGTTCCTTGGAGTCCGCATCTCTGAGGATCTCACCTGGTCTCTGAACTCTTCTATCTTTAGCAGAAATCCAAAACAGAGCCTGTTTTTCCTATGCTAGATGATATTGGAGATCTTTTACCACTGCACCATTAAAAACATCCTCACTTACTGCATCACAGTGTGGTTAAGCAGCTGCACTGCTTTGGGCCGTAAAGCCCTTCGGAGAGTGGTGTAAACCCACCTTGGAAAACATTTACAATAAACGCTGTCCGCAAAGGGCAAGGGGTATCATCGAAGATACCTCTCACCCCAACCATGGACTATTCACCCTTCTCCCAATGGGAAATGCTACAGGTGCCGCAGAGCCACACAATCAGACTGAAGTATATGGTTTTTCCTTTGGCTGTTACTGCCCTGAACAGCGGCTCATCATACAATGCTAACAAAAAACATGTTAACATTGTCACTTTCTGTGTTTTTTTTGCACTGCTTTACCCACTATGCATTTTTGCATCATCCATAACTATGTTTATCAGCGAGCACTTCACTCACATGTCAATATGATCGCTCCGCTCCCAATCGGCACTCTTCGAGGAGGGTTTAACATTTTGGTTACTGTTAAATCTATTTTTGATTGCTGCTACTGCTGAATTGCACAAATTCTGTTTACATCTTTCTGTTTACACTGCACCTTATTCTGTTACGACAGGTTTTACTGGCGGAGCTATTTCTATTTTTAATTTTATATTTTGTGTATTGTGTATTGTCCTGCACTGTCTTGTGTTGTCTTTTGCACTGTTTGCACCAGCTGCACACATGCACTTTATGTGGCGAGGATCTTAGTTCTCGGCCCTGTGTTCTTCTGTTCTGTACTGTTTGTTTCATGTTGTTCTATGTAGCACCTGGGTTCAGGAGGAACGTTGTTTCATTTCACTGTGTACTGCATCAGCTATATATGGTTGAAATTACAATAAAAGCTTCTTGACTTGACTTGGGTGCCCTTACTCCTCGCAGTTCTGGTCCTTTTATGGAGGTATCTCACAGTCAAGACTGTGCTTCTGCTGGCTATCTGCTGTCTGAGGAGATTAGGGGATTTACAGGCCCTCTCAGTGGCCCCCTCATTTCTGGATTTCACTCCAGGCATGGCCAGTGCCTTCTTGCACCCTAGAATGGGTTACATCCCCGAGGTGCCCTTGGTCATCCCACAACCTGTTAGTCTCCAGGCATTCTGTCCTCCTCCATTTTAGGCCCCAGACCAGAAAAAGCTGAACTGGCTGTGTCCGGTACGAGCACTGGACACTTATGTCCTCTGTAGGAATTTATAATTCTATGATTCTCTGGAGGAAGTCAGAACAACCCAACAAGGAGAGGCCTTCCTGCTAATAAGCAAACACTCAGCAAATGGATTATTGATGCTATCACATCCTCCTATGAGTCCTCTGGTATCACCACTCTATTCGGGGTCAGAGCTCACTCAACCAGGAGTGTGGCAGCCTCTAAGGCTTCGTCCTTTGGAGCAGTGGTCCCCAACCATCAGGCCACGGACTGGCACCAGTCCGTGGGTCATTTGGTATCGGGCCGCACAGAAAGAATACATAACTTACATTATTTCCGTTTGATTTATTATCTGATGTTTTATTTTGGAAAATTACCAGATTCTTTTTGCCACATCTGTTTATGATTCACTAATAACTAATTTATGATGCATGTCAAGATGCTTGACTCGGTCACATGTCTTACCTACATCCACGACCTTCTTAAAGAAGCTCCGGCCGGTAACACATAATACATTACCGCTAAATTCAAACCCCCAAGCTATCAAAATGAACAAACAACAACACAGTGAATTCGTGATTATTATTATATTTAGAAAATATCAGTTTTTATGCCAGACGTATGATTTTAATTTGTTGTATTTATACAACCGCCCATCCGTGAAAATATTGTCTGACATTAATCCGGTCCGTGGTGCAAAAAAAGTTGGGGACCACTGCTCTGGAGTGTCCCTCCAAGATATTTGCAATGCTGCAGGCTGGTCCACCCTGCCAACCTTTGTCAGGTTCTATAACCTTGACTTTACACTAGTCAGGGACTGGTTAGTCTGGCAGTATTGGACTTGCCCAAAGCGTTGCGACGCAGCTTAAGTTACTGAAAGGGAACATCTCTAGGTTACCTATGTAGCCCTAGTTCTCTGAGGGAATGAGACGCTGCGTCCCCTTGCCACACTGACGGCGTCGCTGAAGCGGTTCCTTTTCCTTACAGTGCTTTTTATAGCTTTCTCAAGGAACTAGGGTTACATACGTAATATAATATTACCTTCTATAAATTATTCAGGTGTAAAAGGAGCAAGATGGCGCCGGTGAGATCGGCTGCCGTCACGACTGCTCCGGCTACACTTTGTCTTTTTTGTTTATTTTATATATTTATTTTCATAGATACCATTCTCTTTATATAAGATAGACATCGTTACATATGACAGAGCCACTCATATCTTTTATATCTCATATCTTTTATACTCACTTAAAAAAACCTCACTTTTAAACTCGGACCTATGCTGGCCGAGTGAGATCCTGATGAAGAACACGTACTGGCGTCCGTGAGGAAAACATGCACATTGCGCTCCCTTACCTAGTATCCTGTTAGCCAACGTCCAGTCAAGTTCCAGAGGGACATTCGGGACTGCAACCTTCTCTGCTTCACTGAGACATGGCTGAACCCAGCGGTAATGGCCACACCATTCAGCCAGCAGAGTTTTTCACGGTTCACCACATGGACAGAAGACTGGAGTCAGGGAAGTCAAGGGAAGGTGGAGTGTGTCTGATGGTGAACAATCACTGGTGCGACAGCGCAAGCATTGTTTCTTTTTCACGCTCCTACACACCAAATCTGGAACTACTGACCATCAAATATCGACCCTTTTATCTACCTCGGGAATTCAGCTTGGTCATAGTCAGTGCCGTTTATATTCCACCTCGAACGGACACAAACACTGTGATACAGGACATACACAAAACACTAACACTACACCAAACACATCATCGGGACGCTGCGCTCATTGTGGTGGTGGACTTTAACAGTGCCAATCTCAAGCGCGCACTGCCAAATTTTTAGCAGCACATCACCTGCCCCACCAGGGGCGAAGGGACACTGGACCACTGCTACACAAATTCAAGAACAGCTTCAAGCCACAATTATATCCACCGTTTCGGAAATCGGACCATGCCGCCATCTTCCTCATGCCTGTATACAAACAAAGGGTGAAACAGGGAGCTCCGGTTTAGAGGGAGATTCAATTCATGGCCGGTCTACAGGTCGCTTTAGATGACGCAGATTGGGACATGTTCAGGCGCAGCTCTGATGACGTCAACAAGTTTACAGAAGCGGTTGTGGGATTAATTTGGAAACTAGCAGATAATACGGCACAGAAAACCACCATCGGAACGTTTCCCAACCAGTGGGTGGATAAAACCATCTGTGGTGCTTTAAGATCCCGCTCCCCTGCCTACAACACGGGGGCTCACCACCAGAGACTTGGACGAGTACAAGGCTGCATCTTACATTGTGTGCAGAGCGGTAAAGGAAGCAATGCGGCGCTATGGGAGGAAACTAGAGTCACAGTTCCAATATGGTGACTCTCAAAGCCTGTGTTAGGGACTAGGAAACATCACGGACTACAAAACACCATCTTGTAGCCCTGACCTCAGGAGTGATGAAGTGCATTGAAAGACTGGTCAGAGACTTCATCACTGCATCACTTCCAGACACAGTGGACCCACTAAAGTTTGTGTACCACGAGAACCACTCTTCTGAGAATGCCATTGCTCATCTTTTGATACACAACAATGAGCCACCTGGACTACAAAAAGGGAATTATTCAAAAATGCTGTTTGCTGACTACAGTTCAGCGTTCAACACTATAATTCCCTCCACACTCACCTCTAAGTTGGAGGTCCTGGGACTCAGCCTGTGTCAATGGATCTCCAACTTCCTGACAGACAGACCACAAACCGTACGGCTGGGCAAACACCTAATCTACCCTCACCCTCAGCACAGGTGCTCTTAGGGTTGTATTCTGGGAACCCTGCTGTAATTACTGTACACAGATGACTGTGTGGCCACTTTCAGCTTGCAACACCTTCATCACGTTTTTTGATGACACTGTTGTGGTGGGCCTGATCTCCAACAACAATGAGACAGTCTACCTACAGGAGATTCAAAACCTGAAGAGATGGTGTCAGGAGAACAACCTTCTCCTGAACGTCAGCAAGACTAAGGAGTTGATCGTGGACTTCAGCACGAAGCAGGAGCGGTCATACCAACCACTAAACATCCACAGGACCCCAGTGGAGAGAGTGGACAGTTTCCGGTACCTTGGTGTTCACATCACACAGGACCTGTCTTGTTCCTGTCACATCAACACCCTGGTGAAGAAAGC
>NC_139580.1:1282253-1284753 GCF_946808225.1 Silurus aristotelis
TCTGTAAAACCAGTCTGGACATTTTCTTTTAATATCTCATGAACATGATTCAGCCCTCAGGCCCTCTGGATGGTTTTTGTTTTTCGCACCATGTGCTGCTCTGCTGCATTGTGATTGGCCGATAGAATATATAATACTTTTTATACAAAATGTACACAGACATGATGTTTACATTAATGTACATGTAAGTATGCAAATCTGTATTTATCTGTGTGTGTGTGTGTGTGTGTGTGTGTGTGTGTGTGTGTGTGTGTGTGTGTGTGTGTGTGTGTGTGTGTTCTGAACCATCCTTCCTGAGCCAAAGATTCTTCCACACCTCTCTGTTCTGCCCGAGGGCCCTGACAGGTTAGATTTCCTACCCGCCAATGTGGAGCTGAGAATGAGATTCTCCAAATGAGACACACACACACACACACACACACACACACACACACACACACACACATGTGCACACGTATGCACAGTCAAGCTGAAACCTGACCTGGCCTTCTCGCCTCTGATTTCCTTCGATCTGTGAACACACACACACACACACACACACACACACATGTCTAAATTCATCTTCAGGTTTTTTTTCCCTCCTTTCTTCCTTCTTCCTTTCGTTCCTTCCTTCCCTCCTTTCCGTTCTCTGTGAAAGTCTGCATGCTGTTGCCACTTCCCCCCCCGTTCCATCAGTCATTGTTTCTCTTGCCATCTTTGTGCCTGTCATTTATTTTACATACGAAACATCGAATCTTTGCTAATTTGCTGTTTTTTTGTTTAGTTTTTTGTTAGCACCTGTCAATCAACCCTAAATATGCTCAGTGTGCCGGCGGCTTGACTTTTCCGGCGCTGTCATCATCACGGCTCTCAGATTCATTTAAATACCACAAGAAATACATCGTGTGAATTTGTTTCAGAGCGGTGTAGCGTTAGCGTCTTGTGATCCGGTCTACACTGGAAGCTAATTTGGTGTAAAATATTTAAAGATGTGTGTGGGATGAACACGAGTGTTATATTATTGTGTATATTGAAGGAATTCTGCTCCACCGGGTTCCAGAACAGAACAGAATGATTTAGGGGCGACTCGGTGGCTAAGGCATTGGACAATGGATCGGAAGGTCAAATCGCAGCAGCACCAAGTTACCGCTGCTCGGTTCTTGAGCGAGATCATCTGCTCAGGTGTAAGTTGCTTTGGATAAAGGCATATGTTAAACACCATAAATGTAATTTTATGTAGACTCCCAGTGGGTTTTTGTCTTTTCTTGTTAGAGATTTTGGATTCATAGTGATGTCACTTGGTGGTTTTCTCTTCTTGTTCATAATGGACTTCATGGTGAGCCATAGTGGATCTAATGATTAGGAAATTCTTCAACATCCCTCTCCTGAGATCCTGTATATGTTTTAGAAGTTTAAATTTTCATGTGCATTTATGGCATTTAGCGAACGCACTTATCCAGAGCGACTTGTGAGGTGGTATTAAAAGGTTTGAAGACTCTGTTTAGCTGTGTTTACATGAAAGTACTTTATTTATCTACGGTTCCACATGATCACCTTCAATATAGCCCCCTTGCAGAGTAATACCGTGCTCCCAGTGTTCTTCTGGAACGTGTCCTGGAATTCTTCTTTTCATAGCGTGTCAAGCATCTTCTGCGATTCGTGCCAGTTCTCTGCAACAGTGTCAAAACATCTTTAGGCTCATCTTCATCTTGGGGAAGAGGCCGAAGTCTGCAGGAGCCGAGTCTGGCGAGAAGGGTGCGTGTGGAAGTGAGATCATGTGGATTGTACTCCAATGATCATCATGCACGATTTGGCGAAAGGTTTGAATTTTTTTCAGATTTCAGGTTTCAACTTCCACTGATGCTCTTCTGTTTTTAAAGCGCACGTGCCGCTCGAAACACCTCGAACGATTCGTCGCAGCGTCGCTGTATGTCAAACGTGTGTCATGTCAAACATCCCTGTGGCAGATATAGCACCAGGTAGCACCATTAGTCTCCAAATACCACCATGTGCATTTATTTAATTCATTCAGCTGTGCAGCTATAAAGTTAAGGGCCTTGCTCAGGGGCCCAGGAGACCTTCAGATCCAAAGTTCATTGCCATAAACACTAAGCTAGCTCTTTGTAGAACATAATGATCTTAAGATCTTAAGAAATGTTTCGACAGAATTCTCCAGAAAGGGCAAATATTTTTAACACAGGTTGAGTCAGAACTGATGAGAGGTTTCCTGAACCTGAATGTAAATGTAGCTGGTTCATGTTTCGATGAAGGTATTATTCAGACTCGAACAAAATGAAGAAATGGTCAGAATCAAAGAAGGACCCCAAGTAGGGTCATTTCCAAAACTATTGGAACAGCATTGTTTTTGTGAAACACTGCAGAATCTGAGATCGAGCTGAAATGTAGCTTTCACTTCCTGATATCTACATGCCTTCCACTGAAATTCTCATCTACCATTATCATATTCATCTTTTGACCTCGAACACAAATGTCTTCAACGTTTCACAAAAACAATAAAAAT
>NC_139580.1:1294753-1324753 GCF_946808225.1 Silurus aristotelis
CTGAAATTCTGACCACAGTCGCACATGAAAAAAGGCTTGGGTTCTTGTGGAGATGGAACTCTTTTAGAAGGTCACTTTTTGACCACTTGATCAGCATCTCAGAAATCTTACAAATCTCACAAAAACTGAAGCTCAAGTTTTCTACCCCAGTGAGCTAAGAACAGGAATGGACTGAAAAAATGTAACCTAGTCTTAATTTCTCCTGCAAGTGATTGAGTCAGAAACCTGCCGGTGTTCCTCAGTGAAATGGTGTTAGAATGTTATCTCACAGACACCAAGACATCATCAGCAGATCATTTATATCCTGGAGCTTGTGAGGTGCAGACTTTATATCTATCTAGTATGTGCTACAGAAGATAACTCCAATTAACATCTGGTGAATTTAAAGGTCAAGTCAACACCATGAACTCTGATGTTCCTCAACGAGTTTCTGCAGGAAGGAAGGAACTATGGAATTATGGAACCATATCTAACCATACCTATATGCCAGTAGGGAATATGGTTACCATGAAACAAGTGCAGGGGGTCTGGAACAGTTTTTAGGTAATAGGTGATATCAGACATGAACACCAGGACACAAGGTTTCCCAGAAGAACATCACCCAGAGCATTACACTTCTTTTGCTAGCTCCCCTTCTTCCCATATTGAATCCTGGTGCCATCTCTTCCACAAGTGGTTGCTTAGTGGTTAAAACGTTTGACTTTTGAGTTCAAATCCCAGCAAGGCTAAGCCTGAACTTGAATCAAGGACCTTAACCTTCAACTGCTCAGTAAGGGACCTCAACTGTAAGTCACTCTGTATACAGGTGAAAGGAAGTCATCAGACGAGGCCTCCATCTTCCATCACCCCAAGGTCCAGTTCTAATGCTTAGGAGCTTTGGCTAGTGTTCAGGGTCAGCATGGGCTTTTTAAGTGTTCTGTAGCTATGCAGCTCCATACTGTGATGTTCTGACTCATTTCTATTAACACCAGGATTAAATTCTTCACCAGTTTGTGCTGCAGAAGATCTTCTCTGGGATCAGACCAGACGTTTCAGACGTTCTAGCCTTCTCTCCTTTTGTGCATTAATGACTCTTGTGTATTTTAGGTGGTACTGATCCATGCATACCTGGTTCTTACACACACACTCTCACACACATACAAAATACATGGTGTTCTGGAGAAGTTTTGACCCAGACGTCTCGACGTCACAATGTAGCTGTATTCAAATTCAATCAGATCTTTACACTAATTTATATATAGTAAAGAGCGTTGATTATCTTTTTTTATAAATATAAAATCTGTCTGTATTTAACCTTGCACGTGTGTGTGTGTGTGTGTGTGTGTGTGTGTGTGTGTGTGTGTGTGTGTGTGTGTGTGTGAGACAATAACACCTAGCATTGCTGTCTGGAAATGAGCTGTCATTTTTAGCTGTCAAAACCACAGACAAATTAATGCTGAGAATTTTGAGCTAAAGACCACAAGAGACCTTGCATGTGACCGGTCTCACTCTCCGTCTGTCTGTCTCTCCGTCTGTCTCTCACTCGTTCTCATTTTTGTCTCACTTTTCTGTCTTTCCCTCCGTCTGTATCACTGTTACTTTAATTTACACCTTGTTTTTTTGTCAGTGTGTGTTTGGGGGATATTGTCTAGGTATCATTACTGTGGCCACTCTATTCCCACGCACACACACACACACACACACACACACACACACACACACACACACACACACACACACAGGTGTCCTTCTCCCATGTCAATGCCAGTAGTATCACTTCATTATAGTTTCACACTTTAGCTGATCATTATCATTTAGCTCCTATTGAGTAAAGATACACACGCGCAAACAACACACACACACACACACACACACACACACACACACACACACACACACACACAATTATCATTTTGTCTCTTTATTGACCCCTTTTTTATCCAGAGGAAACACTGCCACCATTTTGACAGATGTCATTAAACTCGATCCTTTATTCTTCAGAACTGATTGGTATGGGGGTAGTTGTTATGGGGTATTGGGGTAGATAGAGGGTAGTTTTTTGGAATTGGGGTAGTTAAAGGGTAGTTTTTTGGAATTGGGTTAACGAGGTGGTTATTTAAGCGTTGTTCCTTTGAGAACTGTAATTTTGTACTTTGGGGGAGGTTAGAAAGTTATGTTTTTAATCTGTGACCTAAAGAGGTTACTTGTTTAATGTAATTGTTTTGGGGTAGTATATGAGGGTAGTTATCAGGGGTTGGTTAAAGGGGAAGTTTGACTCAAGTTTATGAGGTCAGTTACTTTGGTAGAAATGATCTGTCTCTTATATTTAGGGTAGTAAAAGGTCAGTTGTTCTAAGCAGATAAGCAATAACTATCCTTATTGTGTGAGGATAAATAATTAGGGGTAAATTATTGTGAAAGGGTATTTGTTTAGGGGTAGATTGTGAGGATTGTTGTGTGAGGGTGGTTAATTAGGGTAGATTGTAAGGATTTTTGTGAAAGGGTAGTTATTTAGGGGTAGATTGTAAGAATTTTTGTGAAAGGGTAGTTATTTAGGGGTAGATTGTGAGAATTTTTGTGAAAGGGTAGTTATTTAGGGGTAGATTGGGAGGATTGTTGTATCAGGGTGGTTCATTAGGGGTAGATTGTGAGGACTGTTGTCTGAGGGTAGTTGTTTAGGGGTAGATTGTGCTGATTGATGCAGGAGGGTGGTTCATTGGGGGTAGATTGTGAGGATTATTGTGAGAGGGTAGATGTTTAGTGGTAGATTGTGAGGTATGTGGTATGAGGGTGAATCATTAGGGATATATTGCAAGGATTGTTGTGTGAGGGTGATTCATTAGGGGTAGATTGTGAGGTATGTGGTATGAGGGTGGTTCATTAGGGGTAGATTGTGAAGATTATTGTGAGAGGGTAGTATTGGGGCTGTTAAAGTGTAGTTTAGGGTTAGAGGTTAAGAGGGCAGGTGTCTTGGGTCGGATTCACAGGTTAATTTTCTAGATGTGATTTAATAGTGATTATTCAATTCACGTTTATTTGTATTGAGCTTTTAATAATGAACATCGTTTTAGAGCAGCTTTACACAGATAATGTGGTGTTAAAAATGAAGATGTTCTTTATAAGTGTCCCTGATGAACAAGCCGGTGGAGACTGTGGCAAGGAAAAACTCCCCACTGTGTAAAATGTAAATAAAAACAGAATGTAATGATTCATAAATCTCATACATTTTATACTCAATAAAAGTTAGAGAAGATATCAAAAGTTTAAACTGAGGAAATTTACTATTTTGTGGAAAAAATAAGGCCATTTTGAATTTGTTGGCTGAAACACATCTCAAAAAAGTTGTGATGGAGCAACAAAGGTCTGGAAAAAGTGAATGTTATTGAAATGAAACAGTTGGAAAAAGATTTAGTAGTTACTGAGGTTAATTGACAGCAGGTCAGTGAGATTTTGGGTATAAATAGTGTATTTTTTGTGAGGCAGAGTCTCTCAGAAGTAAAGATGGACGGAGCTTCACCAGTATAAAAGACTGTGTCTACAAACTGTAAAACAATTTTAGAATAATGTTGCTCAACATCAGACTGCAAAACAGTGGAATAGCAGAATACAAAACATGAAATAATATATAATTATAAGTTTCAAAGAATCTGGAAAAAGATGCAAAAAAAAGGCATGTATGAACATAATCCAGAAACACCACCATCCTCACTGGGCCAAAGCTCATTTAAAGTGTACTGAGGCAAAGTGGAAAACTTCTCTGTGGTCAGACTCATTTGAATTTCTTTTTGGAAACCATGGACACCACATTCTCCAGACTAAAGAGGAGAGGGACCATCTGGTTTGTCATCAGTGTTCAGTTGAAAAATGCTTCCAACCAGAAAAAGGTCTTTTTTAATAAAGGCCTTGTGTATTTGAGCGAGACAACGCTAACTGCATATTCAACTATTAAAGTGGCATGAATTGGTGGTAGAAGAGTCCAGGTGCTGATCTGGCCAGACTGCAGTCTAGAACTACCAACATTTGAAAACATACGGTGCACCTGAAACTGAAAATTACAACAAAGAAGACCCAGAACTGTTTAGATCCAGAGTGGTGAGAATACTGTGGCCCAACTTTTTTGGAATTAAAATTGTAGTAGTTTACAGGGATATCTTATAAGACAATGGCAATTGTTTAGGAGTATTGTAAGAGGATAATTAATTAAGGGGACATTGTAAGGATTGCTTGATTGTTTGAAGGTAGTTTAGCAGGGCATTAGGAGAGTTGTACACTTGTACATGTTGTCGATCGAGGGAGTTGTTGTTACCCTTGTTATATGGGGTAGTTTAAAGGATTAGTTCTTCAGAGGTAACAATGTTGGATAATGTTTTAGTAAGGAGTTGTTAAGGGACAGTTTAAGAGGTAGATTGGGGAATATTTGGGGAATTTTGGGGGGTATTTAGGGGTAGTTTAGGGGGAATATAGGGGTAGTTTTAGAGGGAATATTGGGGTAGTTTTGGGGTATATGGGGTAATTTAGATGTACAAGCTTTAATGATGTATCTGTTCATGGGTAGAGCCTGAGTTTATGTTTAAATAAATCTTAATATTTATTTAATTTAAGGTTTTTATGTTAACATGAACAATGCCCAAGTACAAGAAGGCGACACACACACACACACACACACACACACACACACACACACACACACACACACACTTTTAAAGACCTTGATACAACAGATTCACGACTAATGAGCTTGTTTCAGATTCACACAACATTGCCCTTTCACACACACACACACACACACACACACACACACACACACACACACACACACACACACACACTTAAACCTAGTGAGGCACCTCAGCTCTAAACACTGTGTAACACTGTGGAGGACCCTGTTAAACTCACACAGTTCACACACGCACACACAAATCAACAGCTCGGACCCTGTTACAACTTATTACACTTTTAAAGAGACACACACACACACTCACACACACACACACACACACGCACACACACACACGCACACACACACACACACACACACACACACACACTGGAGCACAACACAACAGCTCCTGTTACAACCTATTCACAGCTAATGAGCTGATTAAGTTGATCAGGTTTAAAGAAAAGGAAAAGCACACACACACACACACACACACACACACACACACACACACACACACACACACACACATGTTGTGCTGTTGAGTTAATGACTGTGCATTTATTACGTCTGTAACTGGTGACTCACTTGTTTTTGTCCTGATTGTGGAGTGTGTGTGAGTGCATATGTGTGTGTGTGTGTGTGTGTGTGTGTGTGTGTGTGTGTGTGTGTGTGTGTGTGTGTGTGTGAGTGTGTGTGTGTGTGTGTGTGTGTGTGTGTGTGTGTGTGTGTGTGTGTGTGTGTGAGTGTGTGTGTGTGTGTGTGTGTGTGTGTGTGTGTGTGTGTGTGTGTGTGTGTGTCTTTTCTTTGCTGCTATATGTGTTTGATATTTTACATTTTGAAAGTGGATGTGTTCTGTGTCAGGTGTGTGTGTGTGTGTGTGTGTGTGTGTGTGTGTGTGTGTGTGCGTGAGTTTTGAGTTCTTGATGAGTGTGTATTTGTTTGTTCCACTGAGCTGTCAATCAGACTGTCTGGAGGCGGGGTCTGAGTCACATCTGACACAAGATAGAATTGACAACTATGAATCAACAGATCTGAATTCCTGTGTGTGTGTGTGTGTGTGTGTGTGTGTGTGTGTGTGTGTGTGTGTGTGTGTGTGTGTGTGTGTGTGTGTGTGCGTGTGTGTGTGTGTGAACACTTTTTTCAAAGCTTTTACATCTGCAGTTATTAAGACCTACAAGTGCCTTATTTGACTCCCTTTAGAACCATCAACAACAGAGAAGACAATCTTCTGAACTTTCCCGCTGCCTGAAATGTTCTAATGGACCTCAGGTCAGAATTTTAACCAGTCCAAAACCTCAGGTAGATGTTATGCTGATGGATTGTAGAACATCTCAAGGTTTTCTACACTTCACACTATATTTTTTTATATTAAACTTTGATGCTTTGATTCTACATGTATTTTGATCTTCTGAGGCTTTTACCTGGTCTGGTCTCTAGCTTCTCAAGACCTCCAGTGACACCACTCTTCTAAACCACAGCTGAAACAACTGCCAATTCCAAGCAGCAACAATGACCCATAATTCTTAGCAATTCATCTTCACTTGTATAACGCTTGAATGTTCTAGGAAGAACAACGTCCAGGCTCCTGGCTCATGTTCATCCAGAACTTCCACCTGCACCTGAACTTCCACCTGCACCAGACTCATTCTGGTCCAGTTTCTCACACATCTTTCCATCTTTCAAAAATTATCAAAAACTTTTAAGCCTGATATAAAGTGAGGAAACACCTGGAGGTGGTCATCATGGATCCCTCTGATCTTCTGCATCGTAGTTTCAATAAAAAAGTTATTTGCTTTTATATACAGATAAAATTATTGCAAATTAGTGGTCATCCAAAGAACATCTACAAGAACCAACTCTGTTCTCAAAAGGTACATTTTAACAACCACTTAATTTATTCCTAATATCTAGAACCTGTCAGATGTTTCACATTTATCTCATTGGTGCCTTATTAGGGGAAAATAATGTTCTTCATGAGTTCCCAGCCTCAGAAAATATCTGAGAGATGGTGTGATGTTTGAAAAGTGTCATAACAGTGATGGCTACAAGTTTGTGGACACCTGACCATAAGATTGGTATGTGAACGTCTAATTCCTCCATTTCCTGTTATTATGAGCTCCACCCTTCTTGGAAGACGTTCCACTAGATTTTTTTTTTTTTGGAGATTCATTCAGTTATAAGGGTGTTAGTAAAGATGGACTAGATGTAATACTGTTGCAGGTGAGAAGGTGAGGAGGCCTGGGGTGCAGTCAACATTCATCCCAAAGGTGTTCAATAGAGTCAGAGTTCAATCGCAGAAGATCATCCACTCCATCCACTCCATCTGCAGTTTATTAATAATAATAATAATTATTATTAATAATAATAATTATTATTAATAATAATAATTATTATTAATAATAATAATAATTATAATAAAATAATAATAATATAAAGTACAGGTAAGAAAATGTTCTTCTCTGAGATCTGCTCATGGTTTAGTGCTGGAATGAGTTCCTTACTCTGTAATATGAGGCCTTCACAGATCTAAACTCTGTCAGATGATGTGAATGTGAGACATTTTGGGGAAAAATTTACTGCAAAGCTAATAGAGCCCCAGGTTCTCCTTCCAGCACCTCACAACAACAACAACAACAACAACAACAACAACAACAACCAGCTCGAGGTTCTGCATCCGGTAACGATAACTGCTTTTCCCTGCACTCTGATTTACATATTTATTTATAAATGAATGAAATAATAATAAATTTATTAATGAATCATTTTCTGATTTAAATGCATAAGTAACAGTATTATAATCATTACTTGTTTTTTTATTATTCCTTTTGGACAATAGTTTTATATAATCTTTTATAAAAAATTCATACTTTATATATATATATATATACTTTTTTAAGTTCTAGATTTGACCTCTATTTAACCTTCCAGTTCAGACAGAAAAGAAATCTACACAAACACACACCATTTCGCGACCCCTCAGTTACAGTGTGTAGAAACATGAGCACTTTCACAAAACCATTCATTTCTCTATTAATTCACATTTTTCTAAATCAGCAAATTTCATAAAGAATCAAAATATACATGAGATTTTATTGTTTGAAATGTAAAAGCTGTGCAGAAACAAATCCTGCAGTGTTTTCATCCCTCATCATCAACCAGCATCCAGACATGGCGTTAAAGCGGAGGTTTCAAATTAAAGATCAAATATAAATCCTTTATAATAAAATATAAAACAAAAACAAACAAACAAAAACATATATATTCATGACTCCAAAATAAGGCAAAGAAGAAATAAACTGTTTTTTTCTAACCATTTCTGAAATAAATAAAAAAAATGATTGAAAGAATGTCAGTAAGGAAAATAAAAATAAAATAAATAAGCAAGTAAATTAATTATTTAATTGATTGATTAATTAATTTATAACGAATTATTTCTGTTCTACTTGAATATCATGTCAGTTGGACAAATAAAATTAAATACAACACTGTTGTTATTATTATTATTATTATTATTTTTGTTGTTGTTTTTGTTATTGTTATTTATGTCTGTTTTTTGTCGCTCCACATAATCGTATAAAATTGGAATGTGTGTGTGTGTGTGTGTGTGTGTGTGTGTGTGTGTGTGTGTGTGTGTGTGTGTGTGTTTTCACTGTTATAGAAAAGCAAATATTCTCTTTTTATTAAAATTATTAAACAAAATCAAATACAAGAAAAAAGAAATCACTTTACAAATATTTATTTACTTTTTACATTTTATTAAATCAAAAAGAACTTTATTTCTGTTCCCTGACCCTCAGTCCGCTGTTCCTCTGACTAAATGAAGTGAGAAAGTGCCCTCTACTGGTGAGTTATAGTGTGTGTGTGTGTGTGTGTGTGTGTGTGTGTGTGTGTGTGTGTGTGTGTGTGTGTGGGGGTGGGTGTGTGTGTGTGTGGGTGTGTGTGTGTTTAATGATGAACGATGAGCTGTATGAGCCGTCTGGACGTGTTAATTGGAATAATTGGAATTAAATCTCTTTTTCTCTTTCACACACACACACACACACACACACACACACACACACACACACACACACAGCATAAGGACTATAGGCGTACAAAGTAAATGGTGTATAATTGGATCTGAAGTGCAGAACGTAGAGTGAATTTATTATTCATTATTTTACCCCCTAAACCTCATCTTACTGCCCCGTCCACCCGCAACTGCCCCGGCGCTCCACACATCACCTTTTGCTAATGAATTCATTAAGAGGTTGCCACAAAGTGTGTGTGTGTGTGTAAGGTTAAGAGGTTGCCACAAAGTGTGTGTGTGTGTGTGTGTGTGTGTGTGTGTGTGTGTGTGTGTGTGTGTGTGTGTGTGTGTGTGTGTGTGTGTGTGTGTGTGTGTGTGTAAGGTTAAGAGGTTGCCACAAAGTGTGTGTGTGTGTGTGTGTGTGTGTGTGTGTGTGTGTGTGTGTGTGTGTGTGTGTTTAAGGTTAAGAGGTTGCCACAAAGTGTGTGTGTGTGTGTGTGTGTGTGTGTGTGTGTGTGTGTGTGTGTGTGTGTGTGTGTGTGTGTGTGTGTGTGTGAGGTTAAGAGGTTGCCACAAAGTGTGTGTGTGTGTGTGTGTGTGTGTGTGTGTGTGTGTGTGTGTGTGTGTGTGTGTGTGTGTGTGTGTGTGTGTGTGTGTGTGTGAGGTTAAGAGGTTGCCACAAAGTGTGTGTGTGTGTGTGTGTGTGTGTGTGTGTGTGTGTGTGTGTGTGTGTGTGTGTGTGTGTGTGTGTGTGTGAGGTTAAGAGGTTGCCACAAAGTGTGTGTGTGTGTGTGTGTGTGTGTGTGTGTGTGTGTGTGTGTGTGTGTGTGTGTGTGTGTGTGTGTGAGGTTAAGAGGTTGCCACAAAGTGTGTGTGTGTGTGTGTGTGTGTGTGTGTGTGTGTGTGTGTGTGTGAGGTTAAGAGGTTGCCACAAAGTGTGTGTGTGTGTGTGTGTGTGTGTGTGTGTGTGTGTGTGTGTGTGTGTGTGTGTGTGTGTGTGTGTGTGTGTGTGTGTGTGTGTGTGTCATTTTCCTAAGCTAAGGTAATAAATGAGTAATAATAAGTTAAATATATATTTTTTATAATAATTTCCTTTCTAATTTTTATTAGAAACTGTAATACAGTGTGTTCCTGTTACACTAAAATATCAGTTTGTACTATATATATATAAACAGCAAATAATATAATATATGATATAATATAATATATGATATGATATAATATGATATAATATAATATATGATATAATATAATATATGATATGATATAATATAATATGATATAATATAATATGATATAATATAATATGATATAATATAAGTAGAAACATATTTGTTACATTATTTAAATGTAAATGAAATGAACACAATGCTAAAGGCTGAATGTAATGTATGTAGAAACAGTGATGTGGGTGGAGCTACGCCCCCTGTATGAGCTCCAGGGTGGAAATGAAACCTTTAATGAGATGCATTTATTCAGAGAGAAATTTCACTGAACAAAAGAATTTCAGTAAAAAACAAACAAAAAAAAAAAACGTAACACGACTAAAATGAATCTCATCATCCACACTGAGCAGTGATTATTATTGTACTGAGTTCTGGAAAACACTAAGGTTACATCAGGTCCATCTGAGGGGTGTCTGTGTGATCAACAGTCTGCTACAATGTGTTCAGGACCACAGTTTACATGAACATCCTGTGTTTAGGTGTCCATCACTGAACACTATATAACCTCACCAATGATGGAAATGTAATGAATGGACATTGAGGTTCCCTTTAGAGTCTGGTTTCTCTCAGGGTTTCTTCCTCATGAAGTCTCAGTGAGTTTTTTCTTCACCACAGTCACCATCATTAAGGAGGAACTTATAAGAAACAATCTTATAGACACTACATTTCTACACTCCAACTTTATAACCTCTTTATCTTCTTAAAGCTGCTTTGAGAAAATGTCTACTGTTAAAAACACTACACAAATAAAACTGAATTAAATACAATAAGAAGTTTTTTCAAATATTTTATTTGAAATTATAATTAGTAAAATATTTTCAGTAAAAAAAAGAAAACACACAAAAAAAATTCAGAATAACAACGATATTGACATCACAAGAGTTTCTTACATAAAGCACAGTTTATTTCAAATCTTCTTCACATGAAGGTCTATTAACATCAAGAGCCCTTTACATCAACTGATCTTTATATCAGAGGCCCTTGTCATTGAGGGGTCTTTAATCTGAGGGTTAGTTAATCATGTGAATAAACACTGACCCTCCTGGAAGTCTCTACTCAGATGTTCCAGTGGAGCTGCCAGGACTAAACTAAACTAATGATCAATACAATTATAATCAGGTTTATTCCCATCCTGTAAAAATGTTTATTCAAAATGTAAAAATCTTGAGATGGAAAGACATTTGAACACATTTTTTCTAACATGTTTCTTAAATTCTAAACTTCAAACCACAATGAAACGTCTCTGGTCTAAATGTTAATATCGTACAAACAGTGTGCTACAGTCTGTAGACCTTACACCTCATCCACTTCTGCAGCTCAAGCATTCAAACAATTAATTACTCAAACAATCAATCAATCAATCAATCAATTAATTACATCAGCAGATCTTTGAGAGAATTTGTATAAAAGGTTGTTTCTATGAACTGCTCTAGACATTTAGGGTTCGTCATATCATGATCTCTTTAATAATGTAACTACTAAATCACTTATCAAACAATTATTTCATTATTAAATAAGGCAAACAAACAAAAAACAAAAAAAAAATGTATTTCTCTCTGCCACTTGTTCTCACCTTCAGTAGGGTCTGTGTGAGAGATAATCCTGCTCTCCTGCTGGTTGGTCCCAGAACCGTTCCTCTGTTCCTCACTTGCGTGTGGTTAAGCTCTGAGGTGTCATCAGAAGCAAACACCTCATACAAGAAAAATAGGAATCCTTATACATGTTGATGCGATACAGCAGAAAATCTAATGGACAAGTGTAGACCTGGCAACCGGACCAAAATAATTTGGGACATGAAGTGCAGAAAGATGTCTATTTAATAATAATAATAATAATAATAATAATAATAATAATAATAATAATAATAAT
This sequence comes from Silurus aristotelis, assembly GCF_946808225.1. Taxonomy (NCBI): domain Eukaryota; kingdom Metazoa; phylum Chordata; class Actinopteri; order Siluriformes; family Siluridae; genus Silurus; species Silurus aristotelis. The sequence goes on from NC_139580.1 coordinate 1,306,499, forward strand.
AATAACAATAATAATAATAATCATCATCATCATCATCTTCATAATAATACAAGGTCGAGTGTGTGTTTCTCACACCATTACAGATTAATAAAATAATTCCATCCTGTCTCTATATAATGTATATAAAAACAGTCTGTGAGAGCAGATTCTCATACACACACACACACACACACACACACACACACACACACACACACACACACACACACACACATTGGCACCCTTGTCCATTATCCTGTCCAGGATCAAAACAATTAACGGTGGTCTACAGATAACAAAGGCCCCTAAACATCTGCGTAGAGGGCCCATTGAGGCCCCACATGAGCATGCGCCCTTGCTCCTTGTTGAAATTAAACACAGCCCGTGTTTGAGAGTTGGACACGGCGGCCATCTTGGCCCGGCCTGAGCACCAAATGTGGCAGCAGTTGTTGCGTCCTGGATCCATTTAGCGCACATGTGACGCCTCCGCCGAGGGTCTGTGGGGAACAGGCTGCAGAGCGCACACACACACACACACACACACACACACACACACACACACACACACGGAGACGTGTTTACACTGGTGCTGCTGCAGGTCGTACTGTAGGAGTGTTAGACAGCAGAGGAACCACGGCCCACCTCAATCTGTTTCTCTTTCAGTCTTTCTCTCCATTTCTCACGCAGATGTCCTCATCGTTTCTTTATCTATTCTCTTCTGCTTCACATCCATCTATTCATCTGTCTGTCTGTTTGTCTGTCTGTCTGTCTGTCTGTCTGTCTGTCTGTCTGTCTGTCTATCTATCTATCTATCTATCTATCTATCTATCTATCTATCTATCTATCTATCTATACATCTATACATCTATCTATACATCTATACATCTATCTATCTTCTCCACTACTTTCCTCAGATGTCTTCAGCGTTCTCCTTCTCAGTAGTCAGTGTTTGAAGCAGGTGTGAGCAGTAGGGATTATTCTGTAGTTATTTTTTATTCACCCTTACTTACTTTTCGTTCTTTAATCCTTTCTGGCTCAGGTAAGACTTCCTGAGTGGTTAGCGGTTAGTTGGTGTGATGGTGTTAAGTGCCTAAGATGCAGGAGCTCCATGCTGGGCCGAAACTCCAGATGCTTCGTTGCTTCTGCTACCACATCGTGTGAAGTCTTGCGTGCTTCTTTTAATTGGCTCTTGGAGAAGTATGTGTTTAAGGATGTGTTAAAAGGAACGCTGCAGGAGAATCAGCTGCAGGGCCGAGGAGGAGAAAACTTAATACTTTCCATTACAAATCATCAGGAAATGATCATTTATTACAGCTATAGAGGAGGATTCGTTAAAGACACATCATTACTCTGCAGTAAACAAATACCTCCACACACACCAACATTCACCATCACACACACCAACACACACCATCACACACACCAACATTCACCATCACACACATCAGCATTTACCATCATACACCAACATTTACCATCACACACCAACCTTCACCATCACACACCAACATTCAACATCACGCCAACATTCACCATCAAACACAACATCATTCACCATCACACACAACATCATTCACCATCGCACACACCAACACACACCATCACACACACCAACATTCACCATCACACACACCAACATTCACCATCACAGACATCAGCATTTACCATCATACACCAACATTTACCATCACACACCAACATTCAACATCACACCAACATTTACCATCACACACACCAACATTCACCATCACACGCGCCAACACACACCATCACACACACCAACATTCACCATCACACACACCAACACACACCATCACACACACCAACATTCACCATCACACACACCAACATTCACCATTACACGCACCAACACACACCTCACACACACTATTGTTGAAAGATTTATGACCAAACTTTTGATGTCACCCATATGAGGATGGGTTCCCCTTTGAGTCTGGTTCCTCTCAAGGTTTCTTCCTCATATCATCTAAGGGAGTTTTTCCTTGCCACTGTCGCCACGGCTTGCTCATCAGGGACAAACGCAAACCATTCACCTTCACTGTTGTTTTCTGTAAAGCTGCTTTGAGACAATGTCTGTTGTGAAAAGCGCTATACAAATAAACTTGACTTGACTTGACTTGACACACCAACATTCACCATAACACACACCAACACACATCATCACACACACCAACATTCACCATCACACACATCAACACACACCATCACACACACCAACATTCACCATCACAGACATCAGCATTCACCATCATACACCAACATTTACCATCACACACCAACCTTCACCATCACACACCAACATTCACCATCACACACACCAACACACACCATCACAGACATCAGCATTCACCATCATACACCAACATTTACCATCACACAACATCATTCACCATCACACACACCAACACACACCATCACACACACCAACACACACATCACACAAACTAACATTCACCATCACACACACCAACACACACCACCACACACACCAACATTCACCATCACACACACCAACATTCACATCTCACACACCATCACACAACAACATTTACCATCACACACCAACATTCACCATCACACCAACATTTACCATCTCACACAACATCATTCACCATCACACACACCAACACACACCATCACACACACCAACACACACATCACACAAACTAACATTCACCATCACACACACCAACACACACCACCACACACACCAACATTCACCATCACACACACCAACATTCACATCTCACACACCATCACACACCAACATTTACAATCACACACAACAACATTCACCATCACACACACCAACACTCACCACCACACACACCGACACTCACCATCACACACACCAACAATTACCATCACACACACCAACATTCACCATCACACACACCAACACTCACCATCACACACACCAACACACACACCATCACATGCACCAACATTCACCATCACAGACATCAGCATTCACCATCATTCACCATCACACACAACAACATTCACCATCACACACACCAACACTCACCAACACTCACTAACACTCACCACCACACACACCAACACTCACCATCACACACAACAACATTTACCATCACACACACCAACAATTACCATCACACACACACACCAACATTTACCATCACACACAACAACATTCACCATCACACACACCAACACACACCAACACACACACACCAACACTCACCACCACACACATCAACACTCACCATCACACACACCAACAATTACCGTCACACACACCAACATTCACCATCACACACACCCACATTCACCATCACACACTATCATACACACCAACACTCAACATCACACACACCAACACACACCATCACACGCGCCAACATTTACGATAACACGCACCAACATTTACCATCAAGACATCAGCATTCACCATCATACACGAACATTTCCATCACACACCAACCTTCACCATCACACCAACATTTACCATCTCACACACCAACACACACCAACACACACACCAACATTCACCATCACACACACCAACTTTCACCATCACAGACATCATCATCATTCACCATCACACACCAACATTCACAATCACACCAACATTTACCATCTCACACATCATTCACCATAACACACATGAACATTTAGCATCACACACCAACCTTTAACCATCACACACCAACATTCACCATCAAACCAACATTTACCATCTCACACAACATCATTCACTATCACACACACCAACATTCATCAAGACACATACTAACACACACCATCACACCAACATTCACAATCACACACATCAACATTCACAATCACAAACAAACATTCGCCATGACACAAAACAACATTTATCATCACACAACAACCTTAACAATCACACACCAACATTCACCATCACACCAACATTTACCATCTCACACATCATTCACCATCACACACACCAACATTCACCAACACACATACCAACACACACCATCACAACAACATTCACCATCACACACCAACAATAACCGTCACACATGCCAACATTTAATATCAAACACATACCAACATTCTCCATCACACTCCAACATTCACTATCACACACACCAACATTTACCATCAAACACCAACATTCACCATCACACATCAACAATTCACCATTACACCAACATTTACCATTAAACACAAACATTCACCATCACATACATTAGCATTCACCATCACACACCAACATTCACCATCAGACATACACAAACATTCACTATCAAACACCAACATTCACCATCACACACGTGAACATTCACCAACACGCCAACATTTTTCCATCACACACAAGCATTCACCATCCCACACCAACATTCACCATCACACACTATCATACACACGCGCGCACACACACAAAGATTCACCATCAAACATCAACATTCTCCATCACACACATCAACAATCACTATCACGCTAACATTTTCTTACCACACACCAACATTCACCATCACACACCAACATTTACCATCACACACACACACATACACACGCGCACACACAAACATTCACCATCAAACATCAACATTCTCCATCACACACATCAACAATTACTATCACGCTAACATTTTCTTACCACACACCAACATTCACCATCACACACCAACATTCACCATCACACACACACACATACACACGCGCACACACAAACATTCACCATCAAACATCAACATTCTCCATCACACACATCAACAATCACTATCACGCTAACATTTTCTTACCACACACCAACATTCACCATCACACACCAACATTCACCATCACACACACACACACACATACACACGCGCACACACAAACATTCACCATCAAACATCAACATTTTCCATCACACACATCAACAATCACTATCACGCTAACATTTTCTTACCACACACCAACATTCACCATCACACACACACAAACATTCACCATCAAACACCAACATTCACCATCACACACATCAACATTTTCCGTCACACAAACATTTTTCCAACACACACTAACATTTACCATCACACATGCCAACATTTAAAATTAAACACACTATCACACACCAACATTCACCATCACACACACCAACATTCACCATTACAGACATCAGCATTCACCATCATACACACAAACATTCACCATCAAACACCAACATTCACCATCACACCAACATTTACCATCACATACCAACATTCACATCACACACACACCAACAGTCAACATCACACACCATCATATATAATCCCGCACCAACTTTCACCAGCAGACACATCAACTTTCACCAATACACACACCAACATACATCATCACACACCAACGTTTACCATCAAACACACCAACATTCACCACCACACACCAACATTCAACATTACAGAAATCAGCATTCACCATCACACACAAACATTCACCATCACACCAACATTTTTCCATTACACACAGCAACAATCATAATCACACACCAATATTCACCATCACACATCAGTATTTACCATCACACACCAACATTCACCATTACACACACTAACATTCACCACCATGCACAGCAACATTCACCATCACACACCAACATTCACCATGACACACACTAACAATAATCATCACACACCAATATTTACCATCACACACATCAGCTTTCACCATCATACACCAACATTTACCATCACACACATCAGCATTCACCATTACACACACCAACATTTACCATCACACCAGCATTCTCTATCACACACACCAACATTCACCATCACACACACCAACAATCACCATGAAATAACATTCATCATCACACACACAAACATTCACCATTCACGATATAACACCAACATTCACCATCACACAACATTCACCATCACACACCACAACAATCACCATCACACCAACATTCACCATCTCAAACACAAACATTCACTATCACATACACCAACATGCACCATTAAACACCAACAATCACCATGAAACACATCATCATTCACAATCACACACCAACCTTCACCATCGCAAACACCAACACAGACCAACATTCACCATCACACACCAACATTAACCATTACACAACATTCACCATAACACACACCAACATTCACCATCACACACAAACATTCACAATAACACACACCAGCATTCATCATCACACACCAACATTCACCATCACACACCATCATTCACCATCACACACACCAACATGCACCATTACACACCAACATTCACCAAAACACACATCATCATTCACAACCACACACCAACCTTCACCATCGCAAACACCAACACACACCAACATTCACCATCACACACCATCATTCACCATCACACACACCAACATGCACCATTACACACCAACATTCACCAAAACACACATCATCATTCACAACCACACACCAACCTTCACCATCGCAAACACCAACACACACCAACATTCATCATCACACACCAACATTTACCATTACACAACATTCACCATAACACACACCAACATTCACCATCACACACAAACATTCACAATAACACACACCAACATTCATCATCACACACCAACATTCACCATCACACACCACCATTCACTATCGCACACATCAATATTAACCATCACACACACCAACATTCACATTCACACACACTATCATTCACCATCACAAACCAACACTCACCATCACACACACCAACATTCACCATCACAAACACCAATATTTACAATCACACACCAACACTCACTATCACACACATTAACATTCACCATGACACACACCAACATTCACCATCACACACCAACATTTACCGTCTCACACAAACATGCATTGTTTGTAGGTGAGGTGTAGAGGTGGGGTAAATGTGTGTAGGTGAGGTGTAGGGGTGGGGTAAATGTATGTAGGTGAGGTGTAGGGGTGGGGTAAATGTGTGTAGGTGAGGTGTAGAGGTGGGGTAAATGTGTGTAGGTGAGGTGTAGGGGTGGGGTAAATGTGTGTGGGTGAGGTGTAGAGGTGGGGTAAATGTATGTAGGTGAGGTGTAGGGGTGGGGTAAATGTGTGTAGGTGAGGTGTAGGGGTGGCGTAAATGTGTGTAGGTGAGGTGTAGGGGTGGGGTAAATGTGTGTAGGTGAGGTGTAGAGGTGGGGTAAATGTGTGTAGGTAAGGTGTAGGGGTGGGGTAAATGTATGTAGGTGAGGTGTATGGGTGGGGTAAATGTGTGTAGGTAAGGTGTAGGGGTGGGGTAAATGTATGTAGGTGAGGTGTAGGGGTGGGGTAAATGTGTGTAGGTGAGGTGTAGGGGTGGGGTAAATGTATTTAGGTGAGGTGTAGGGGTGGGGTAAATGTGTGTAGGTAAGGTGTAGAGGTGGGGTAAATGTATGTAGGTGAGGTGTAGGGGTGGGGTAAATGTGTGTAGGTGAGGTGTAGGGGTGGGGTAAATGTGTGTAGGTAAGGTGTAGAGGTGGGGTAAATGTATGTAGGTGAGGTGTAGGGGTGGGGTAAATGTATTTAGGTGAGGTGTAGGGGTGGGGTAAATGTCTGTAGGTGAGGTGTAGAAGTGGGGTAAATGTGTGTAGGTGAGGTGTAGGGGTGGGGTAAATATGTGTAGGTGAGGTGTAGGAGTGGGGTAAATGTGTGTAGGTGAGGTGTAGGGGTGTGGTAAATGTGTGTAGGTGAGGTGTAGGGGTGGGGTAAATGTGTGTAGGTGAGGTGTAGGGGTGTGGTAAATGTGTGTAGGTGAGGTGTAGGGGTGGGGTAAATGTGTGTAGGTTAGGTGTAGGGGTGGGAGTGGGGTAAATGTGTGTAGGTGAGGTGTAGGGGTGGGCCTGGGGTAAATGTGTGTAGGTGAGGTGTAGGGGTGGTGTAAATATGTGTAGGTGAGGTGTAGGGGTGTAGTAAATGTGTGTAGGTGGGTGTAGGGGTGGGGTAAATGTGTGTAGGGGAGGTGTAGGGGTGTAGGTGAGGTGTAGGGGTGGGGTAAATGTGTGTAGGTGAGGCGTAGGGGTGGGGTAAATGTGTCTAGGTGAGGTGTAGGGGTGTAGTAAATGTGTGTAGGTGAGGTGTAGGGGTGGGGTAAATGTGTGTAGGTGAGGTGTAGGTGAGGTGTAGGGGTGGGGTTAATGTGTGTAGGTGAGGCGTAGGGGAGGGGTAAATGTGTGTAGGTGAGGTGTAGGGGTGGGGTAAATGTGTGTAGGTGAGGTGTAGGGGTGGGGTAAATGTGTGTAGGTGAGGTGTAGGGGTGGGGTAAATGTGTGTAGGTGAGGTGTAGGGGTGGGGTAAATGTGTGTAGGTGAGGTGTAGGGGTGGGGTAAATGTGTGTAGGTGAGGTGTAGGGGTGGGGTAAATGTGTGTAGGTGAGGTGTAGGGGTGGGGTAAATGTGTGTAGGTGAGGTGTAGGGGTGGGGTAAATGTGTGTAGGTAAGGTGTAAGGGTGGGGTAAATGTGTGTAGGTGAGGTGTAGGTGAGGTGTAGGGGTGGGGTAAATGTGTGTAGGTGAGGTGTAGGGGTGGGGTAAATGTGTGTAGGTGAGGTGTAGGGGTGGGGTAAATGTGTGTAGGTGAGGTGTAGGGGTGGGGTAAATGTGTGTAGGTGAGGTGTAGGGGTGGGGTAAATGTGTGTAGGTGAGGTGTAGGGGTGGGGTAAATGTGTGTAGGTGAGGTGTAGGGGTGGGGTAAATGTGTGTAGGTGAGGTGTAGGGGTTTTCTATTCTGTACTTGGTAAATAATTTGAGCGCTCATGCAGAACATAGTGCAGTATCGCCATCTGGTGGTTATTGGGTAAAAATGCTTCTAAAAGCATTTTATGTTAGATGTATTTTATCATCCTTATCATGGGTTTCACACGATGCATTTAAATATATTACATTTTTTAAAAAATATGTTGTATTTAACTATTCTACTTATTTCACCATACTTTAACAAATGTCTTTCTTCAAGAAACACACAAAATATTTAAATTCAATGTCTATTTATAAATGTCTTTATTCCTTCCATCCTTCACTCATTCATTCACTCCCTTTATATGCAGTTTTTATCCTTTTAAGAGAAATTCTTGAAGCTGTTCATAAAACCGTAAAGAATCAATATCACTAGCATGTCATATAAACGTTACTGATGACAGGAAGTGGTTTTGATTTTGTGCATGCGCAGAACGAACTCTTGTTTCTGCTATGAATCGAGTAGCCACAGTGACACTGCGCGTCGGAGACTAAACAAACCTGCAGTCCGCCACTTACTAACAGAACTCAGATCGTAATCGAGTTCCACATAAAACAAGGATTACAAGTCAAGTCAAGTTTATTTCTATTGCGCTTTTCACAACAGACATTGTCTCAAAGCAGCTTTACAGAAAACAACAGTGAAGGTGAAGGTGTGTGTTTATCCCTGATGAGCAGCCGTGGCGACAGTGGCAAGGAAAAACTCCCTTAGATGTAATGAGGAAGAAACCTTGAGAGGAACCAGACTCAAAGGGGAACCCATCCTCATATGGGTGACATCAAGAGTTTGATCATAAATCTTTCAACACTACAGAACACTGGAGAGAGAGAACTAACATGAGTACTGGAGTATAAGATTATAAGTATATGTTCTTTCAACAGTCTTTGGTATAAAAGTAGGAGCTACTGAGCTCAACATTTGTGAACATCACAGATCCAGCATCAGCTTCTCCATGCCAGAGCCTTTAAACACTCCAGGAGGTCCAATGTCAAACTCCACACATGTAGCGGGATCCAATTGGCACTGGTACGTCTCTAAATGGTTCAGGATGTTTGCGAGTTCGGCATCTACTTCTTTAAAGTCCATAATCTTCACGAGGTGGGACGTGACTGGAGCTGGCCAAACCTCAGGATGCCTCGGGATGGGGAGAGAAAGAGAAGCAGTGGAGAGGAATTAGCGTAGCTGCTGTTCATGATATTAACAGCACAAGTTGATAATGTGCATGTGATCAGATGTTCTGGAGCACAAGGTTGTGATGTGATGTGTGTGATGTGTGTTATGTGTAGGCTTTGCTAAAAAGATATGTTTTTAATCTGCACTTAAACTGGGAGAGTGTATCTGAACCCCGAACACTGTCAGGAAGACTATTCCAGAGTTTAGGAGCTAAATGTGAAAATGCTCTACCGCCTTTAGTGGACTTTGCTATTCTAGGAACTACTAGAAGCCCAGAGTTTTGAGATCTCAGGGAGCGTGACGGATTGTAGCGTGTTAAGAGACTGGATAGATACATGGGAGCCAAACCATTTAGTGCTTTATAAGTGAGTAGCAGTAGTTTGTAGTCTATTCGAAACTTAATAGGAAGCCAATGTAGGGACGATAAGATTGGGGTTATATGATCGTATTTTCTTGACCTAGTAAGAACTCTTGCTGCCGCATTCTGAACTAACTGAAGCTTGTTTATTAATGATGCAGGACATCCACCTAGTAATGCATTACAGTAGTCTATTCTAGAGGTCATAAACGCATGGACGAGCTTCTCTGCATCAGATATAGATAACATATTTCTTAGCTTAGAAATATTTCTAAGGTGAAAGAAGCTGTTTTTGTAACTTGGTTGATATGATTTTTAAAAGTCAAGTTGCTCTAAAATAACTCCCAGGTCTTTTACCGTTGAACTAGTGGTTACAGAACAACCGTCTAAATGCAGGCTGAGATGCTGGAGCTTCTGTATACTAGTTTTTGGGCCAATTAGCAAAATCTCCGTCTTATCAGAATTTAAAAGTAGAAAGTTATGGGTCATCCAATCTCTTATTTCTTCAACACACTCAGTTATCCGGGTTAATTGAGCTGTATCGCCTGGTTTAGATGAGATATATATAGTTGGGTATCATCAGCGTAACAGTGGAAGCTAATTCCATGCCTTCTAATAATATTTCCTAATGGAAGCATGTATATTGTAAAAAGCAGGGGTCCTAGAACTGAACCTTGTGGCACGCCATAGTTCACTAGCATTAGCCTGGATAGCTCTCCATTTAAATCTACAAAATGGTAACGATCGTACAGGTAGGATTTAAACCAGCTTAATGCCTGTCCCTGAATACCGATGTAATTCTGTAAGCGATCGAGGAGAAGATCATGATCTATAGTGTCGAACGCAGCACTAAGATCTAGTAAAACTATTAGGGAGATTTAGCCTTGGTCTGAAGCTAAAAACAGGTCATTAGTGATTTTAACTAGAGCAGTTTCTGTGCTATGATGGGGCCTAAAACCTGACTGAAACTCTTCAAAGATATTGTTCTCCTGCAAGTGGTTACATAACTGGGCAGCGACAATCTTTTCTAAAATCTTAGACATAAATGGGAGATTTGAAATTGGTCTGTAATTCGATAGCGTGTTTGGATCCAGATTAGGTTTTTTAATGAGGGGCTTAATAACTGCTAACTCGAGGGATTTAGGGACATGACCTAACGATAGTGAGGAGTTAATAATATTCAGAAGAGGTTCACCTGTTGTATATAACACTTCCTTCAGTAGATTTGTTGAAATAGGATCTAACTGACATGTTGTTGATTTAGCTTTGGTAATAGCATCATACAGCTCTTCCTGTCCTATACATGTAAAACAGTGTAGTTGTGGAGTTGTAGGTGAGATTGGATCAGGAGATGCTGTCAGAGGTTGAACTGCCACAATTGTTTTTCTAATGTTATCTATTTTTTCAGTGAAGAAATTCATAAAGTCTTCACTACTAAACTGTGATGGAACACAATTTTCAGAGCCCTGATTTGTAGTTAGTTTAGCTACAGTACTGAAAAGGAACCTGGGATTGTTTTTGTTATTTTCTATGAGTTTGCTCAGGTGTTTAGCTCTAGCAGCTTTTAGCGCCTGTCTGTAGCTAAGCATACTGTCTTTATACGCAATTCTAAATACCTCCAATTTAGTTTTCCTCCATTTTCTCTCCAGATTACGTGCTGTTCTCTTTAGGGCATGCGTATGACTATTATACCAAGGTGCAGGTGCTTGTTCTCGAACCTTTTTTAACCGGATGGGGGCAACGGTGTCTAATGTGCTAGTGAGGATAAGGTCTATGTTTTTAGCCATTTCATCAAGATTATTATCAGTTATGGGTTTAGTGAGAAATTGAGATAAATCAGGCAGGTTATTTATGAATCTGTTCTTAGTGGTTGGAACAATAGTCCTACCAAGTCGATAACGTGGTGCAACACGGCTAATCTGCTCTACCGGTAGTGTGTACAGTATGAGGTAATGGTCTGTGATGTCATCACTCTGCTCTGTGGGATATTATTAAGTCTAGTGTGTGGTTAAAACGGTGGGTTGGTCTGGTGACGTTTTGTTTAACCCTAAAAGAGTTTAATAAATCGACAAATGATAATCCTAGAGCATCGTTTACATCATCCACATGAATATTAAAATCTCCTACAAGCAGCACTTTATCAAAACTGATCAAGAGGTCTGATAGAAAACAAGCAAACTCTTGAAGAAAATCAGCGTAGGGTCCTGGGGGTCTGTACACGGTGACCAGAGTGAGTTTTCTATGGATGTCTGAAAGTATAATTTTAAGAACGAGCACTTCAAATGATTTAAAGCTGAATCCTAATCTCTGACTAACATTAAGAGAAGCACTATAAATGGTTGCTACATTATTATTCTCTGTGATCATCTCATTTACAATCAGTGCTTTGGGTGCAAGTGATCTGATGTTTAAAAGACCAAACTTTAGAACTTTTTGGTGTTTGCTTATCTGGCATTTTTCAGTTTTAACTGCAATAAGATTATTTCTGGATCTTGTGTATTTAATTCTTGGTTTTACTACACGAGGAATAGATATGGTTTCTATAAACTGGGCTGTGTGTGAACTTGTAACTATTTGGTCTGTTGTATGCATGTTCTCATAGTTAAAGATTTCCTGATGTCTTACCAGTCAGATGGTGTGAAGTATCCTAGAGATGTTATCTGATAGCACTGCTGCTCCAACTCTGCTGGGGTGCAGGCCATCAGGGCAGAAGAACCTCGGACGCTCCCAGAAACAGTTCCAGTAATTAACAAAGAGAAGTTTGTGTTCTCGACACCATGACTGTAACCATTCATTTAGCGATAAAAGTCTACTAAACTTCTCAGCCCCTCGCTAGTAAGTGGGAAGCGGTCCTGACACAATGATCCTCATTGTGGGCGATGTGGGTGAAGCGGTTCTCGGTCGAGATCTCAAAGGCTGGTGGTGGCGGGGGAGACGTCGTCGACCGGGGCTTGGCTCGCGGTTTCCACTGCTGCCGCATCCAAGGTCCGTGGTGCACCGGTGCCAGAGTGAACGATACCTGGGCGGGCCGCGTTGTAGGTGCGCTGGACCTGGGCAGAGAAACACGCGGAGTTGAGGTGCTGGGAGCGTTAGACTCAACCCGAGAATTTACCTGGGACGAGTGTGCGTCCGCCCGGGATGTTTCCAGCACCGCTTTCCGCTCTCGCAGCTGGGCTTTGCATGCAGCTCGCGAATTTGTTTCTCCAAAGCTTCCATCTCCAACGCCACCGTTTGCAACTCGTAAGAGTCCTCACCTGTGCTCAGAGTCAGATACACAGCCGGCATAGTGCTCATAATCACGAACAGAGTTAATATACAGAGATATGAGTGAGAGGCAATGAATATAGACAACACTAGTGATAGTTGTGTTAACTGACTACAAGCACAAGTCAGAAGACAACAACAATTTAGGATTATTAAAAGAGAAAAAATGGATATATTACAGTCGGTACACATGTACACTGAACCAAAATCCCCGTACTGAAACGGTTCTGTATGAACACGTGTACTGTTACACGCCTAATCTACACTAAACTTTTGTAGGTTTTTTGTGAAGAAAAAAGTAAATAATTTTGAGTGCACGTATAAAGCACTTAATGCTTTCACACCGCAGTATCTGAGTGAACTTCTGTACCAGGATGATCCTCCACACCTACTTAGATCAAAAGGTGCAGGCTATTTGTTGGTACCTCAAATAATGAAGACTCCAGCAGGGGGCAGATGTTTCTCTTATAAACACCACAGTTATGGAACAGCCTTCCAATCAGTGTTCAGGACTCAGACACAGTCTCAGTGTTCAAGTCGAGGCTGAACACATATTTATTTAGTGGAGTCTTTAGTCAGTAGGTGTTTGTGAGGTAAAGGAGCAGATCTGGAGGGATCATGGATATGGAGTGTTTGGTGAACTGGGATATTTTCTCACTGTGTGAATTTTCCTCTGTGATGAATGAAGTGATCAATTTTCAACAACATCACAGCATCGATTTAAAAAAGACAAAGATGAAGAACGACGCTTCTTGCACTTTCACATATGAGATTTATGAGGACGTAAAAGCACTTCTGGGCGTTTCAGAAAACGACTGAGAGTATGTTACAGCAGTAAATACAGTCCAGATGCATCTGGATTAAAGGGAATATATCCTAATTTTAATGTAAGGTTGATAGTGACAGTCAGAGGGTTTACTAGCATGAAATATTGCAAGTTTCCCTCTTTCTGAAAACGGTAATGTCCGGTTATGGTTTCCATTCACCTACACCTAATTCTCATCACCTGCATGTTATATCTTGAACTCCTGCAGCATGCTGATCCCCAAAACCCTCACACAAACACACTTCTGTGTCATTGTGTGTGTTGGAAATAAGAGGTTTTAAAGTTAAAAAGTGATCCACTTTGGATATTTCATAAGGTTGTACATTTACTTAACAAGATTTGCGTCCATTGGTGTGAGCGATGTTCATTCACGTCCTGTTCCTTCAGTAGCACATTAACTCCTCAGACACTGATACGAGGAAGAACTGAAGCTACATCAGTTGCTCAGGTCCCAACTAAGTGGCATCATGAAGACTGTTCATGGAACTGGGAACATGGAATTTACTGAATGAGCAGGTGGAAGCATCAGTGATTTCAATTCTCTAAAGTTTTACAGAGCAGTTCCACTCTCGTGACCTCTATAGAAGGATCTCAGGACAAAAATGTATGGGACTCTGGTTGGAAATAAATGTTATGCTGCAAAATGTTGTTAAAAAACAAACTCCGTAAAGGCTGTTAAACCAAATATACTGTGTGGGCAAAGGTAGGAGGTGGTAGCAAAAGTTTTCGAGACTGGTTTTGTAATGCGTCAAAGGATGGCACTGACCTTCAGAGGTCAGCGTGTTAAAAGAAATCGTCCTGTGTACATCAGGAGCTGTGCAAACGGTGCTGTTCTGACCACGTGTGATCACTGAGCTTTCCTCACACGTGAAACAACATGATCTCACTTCAACACCAGATCTTCTGAAGATGAAGCTGCATCTTAAAGGTCACCATTTTGACACGGCTGCTGAGATCCGGCACGAATCACAGAAGGTGCTTAACGCTTCAAAAAGAAGACTTCCAGGACATGTTCCAGAGGAACACTGGGGGGCGCTGTATTGTGAAAACGAAAAAAAATAAAGTTTTTTTCCTGTAAAAACAGAGCAAGTCTTAAACTGTTCGATACACCCTTATACACAGCGAGTAAAGACTCAGTGTGGAATTGAATGTTCATAATCTTGAATCAGGTGTCCAGGTTGCCTGTGTGTTAGTTCGTGTCTATTTTCTCCAGCCGGTGTGTGTGTTTATTGTCTACAATAAAAAGTGACATGCAGTTAAATTTGCAGAAAAATTTCTTTGGACCTGAGACAACAGTAGACTGCAGAACTGCCCTTTCTGAGGCAGAGTCACTTAAATCTAGTTACAGTGGACCAAGCAAAAAAATCTGCCAATGGGGTAAGAAAAAACAACTTGGTAAGATTTACTGAAAGTAGCATAAATATCTAGTTGATACTAAATGCTCCTGGATATTATAGTGAGACATAAATGCTTAGACGTGGGGTTTTTACCTGTTTATAGGCATTGAATAATAAATAAATGAGTGAAAACTGCATGCACAGCAAATTTAATTTAATTTAATTTAGGGAAGAATATTTTAGAATATTAAGCCTTCATTTTTTTAATAAGATCACACAAAAACCTAAAAAAGTATAAATAATCTGCTCTATATACTGTATATAAAAAGTAAAAGTCACTGATTGTATGGATGGGAAGATCAGCAGCAGGGCAGTTAAAACAATAGCATGTAAAACTAATGGAGGGAAAAAAGAAAAACACACTGATCTATAACAATATGCTGATATTTGGGTATATTTTATGACACTGGTTTTTGAATGTTGTTCCTGGAGACCCACTGCCCTGGACATTTTATACATCTCCATTATTTAACACACCCAATTCAGATCATCAGATCATTATGAAAGAGGTCCATGAAGGGAACTAGGGTGCTGTTCACATGGCATCATTTTCAACTAAAAAAAAAAATCTTTTTATGCGTTTTGGCTGTTCTGAGAGGTTCAAAAAGCAACATCTGCAAATGAGTTAAAATTATAATCACATCATCTTTATGTAAAGAACAAGACTGTAGATCTGTGGAAACAGTGATGTGTGTATTACGTGCTCACACATGTGTATTAAGTTTTTTGACAAAGTAACATTGCCATCTACTGGCTTGGCATGCATAATACAGCCTTTTTAGTCGTTTTTTTGCAGATCCATGAAAATAGGATCTTTTTTGATAGAGTTGATGTCTGGTTTTTTGTACATCATTGTCATGTAAACATATCTTAAGTGTGCCAGATAAGGGAGACATTTAAAATGTCCAGAGCAGTAAGTCCTCAGGAACAGGGTTAAAAACCACTGATCTATACCAAGGGTTCTCAACTTTCGCCCTCGATATCCTGCAAGGTTTATCTCCAACCCTGATCAAACTTACTAGTTTGAACCTGTAGAGAGTGATTAGCTTGTTCAGGGATGTTTGATCAGGGTTGGAGCTAAACTCTGCAGGGAAGTGGACTTCCAGGGGCCAGAGTTGAGAACCCTTTAAACTATAAAGATTCAATCGATAAAATTAAGCGATTACCTCCATTTAGAATCATTAGAGGCTTCATGGCTTTCTTCATTTCATACATTTCATTTTTACACTGTTAATCTTCAATCCTACAGAAACAGTAGGAATGTTCATGTGCAATTCACCAAGAAACTACAAAACACAACTAAAGTCCATTAGGAAAAACACCTTTTGCCCATGTCCACACTGATATGCTTCCGTTTGAAAACATATATTTTTCTCTCTGTTTTATTTTCTGTCTACACTGAGTCTGCACTGAGTCTGCACTGAGTCTGCACTGAGTCTGCACTGAGTCTGCACTGAGTCTGCACTGAGTCTACACTGAGTCTGCACTGAGTCTGCACTGAGTCTGCACTGAGTCTACACTGAGTCTGCACTGAGTCTGCACTGAGTCTGCACTGAGTCTACACTGAGTCTGCACTGAGTCTACACTGAGTCTGCACTGAGTCTACACTGAGTCTGCATTGAGTCTGCACTGAGTCTACACTGAGTCTACACTGAGTCTGCATTGAGTCTGCACTGAATCTACACTGAGTCTGCACTGAGTCTGCACTGAGTCTGCACTGAGTCTACACTGAGTCTGCACTGAGTCTGCACTGAGTCTACACTGAGTCTACACTGAGTCTACACTGAGTCTGCATTGAGTCTGCACTGAGTCTGCACTGAGTCTGCACTGAGTCTGCACTGAGTCTGCACTGAGTCTACACTGAGTCTGCACTGAGTCTGCACTGAGTCTACACTGAGTCTACACTGAGTCTGCACTTTAAGTTAATGAAAACGTCGCTTTTTGAAAAACAATCTCCGAAGCAGCAACAACTGAACACGAAAGTGTGGATGCGGAAACCTTTTAGATGAAAAGGCCGTTTTTAAATGTATCTGGATTAGTGTAGATGAAGTCTCAGTTTTATATTAACCCCCCACCCCATCCCACTGCACCCCCAATACTACTCCACACCTAAAAATCACTCAAATAAAATTCAATACTTTGCCAAAATGCATAGGAACCCTCTGTAATATCTCGCCTGGGTTTTCTGGTTGTCACAGCTGTTATCTGGACCATCAGCTACAATTTCAATTACAGTTACATGCTTCATCGATGCTGTCGTTTTCTTGCCATTGTGTGCTTGATCTTGCAGGTGCTGCCGGATGGATTGTTGTCATCATAGTCACTTGCCACTGAAGCAGAAGGTTCCCTGTCCTGACATGTAGCTCTTGGAAGAAGGATGTTTGGCATTCATGGGATTTTGGATATTTGAAAGTGACTTTAGGATTTTTTTGGCAACAGCGTCCAGTACAACAAAATAAAAGCATCAGTTAATAGTTTTGAAACGATGTTAGTAGCAAAACAATATTTTAATATAAATATTCAAGTAAATAAATATAAAGTCAATCACCCACTTATGACTTGACTT
>NC_139580.1:1329753-1334753 GCF_946808225.1 Silurus aristotelis
CTTGTTTACATTCTTTCTCACTCCGTCACACCGACTGCAGAGTATGTTCTCGTCTGGCTCGGTCTTTTCACGCCCGGATCCCAGGCAATTCGTCTACATGGGGAGTGTTTTTGAGGGAAGAGGAGGCACAAGTACACACATAAAAAATGGAAAGATGTTTCTACTGAAAATTCACCACTTTCTCTGAACACAGCTTGGATTTAATGAAAGTCAGACAGACCCTGAGAGCATGGACACATTAAAGCCATCTGTTTGGTATGTTAACACTTCCTCAGAGTTGGAGACTGATTCAGGCTGAGAACATGAAGTGACACACTTTTCATTAAGCTCAGTTTTTAACCACATACAGTAGGATTTTTTTATTTATACCGTAAAGAATAAGCTGCTAAACACAACAACTGTATACACACCGAACAGGCATAACATTATGACCACCTGCCTCATAGTGTGTTGGTCTTAAAACAGTTCTGACCTGTCGATCTTCAACAGCATGATCTTCTTCAGCAGTTTGAGCTACAGGAGCTCATCTGTCGGATCGGACCACATGGACCAGCCTTCACTCCTCTCGTGCATCAATGATCCTCGTCCCCCCACGACCCTGTCGCCGGTTCAACACTGTTCCTTCCTTGGAGCACTTTTGATAGATTCTGACCACTGCAGACCAGGAACATCCCACAAGAGCTGCCGTTTTGGAGATTGGCTGATCCAGTCGTCGAGACCCAACAATTTGTCAAACTCGCTCAAATCCTTACGCTCACCAATTTTTTCTGCTTCTAACATCAACTTTGAGCACAAAATGTTCACTTGCTGCCTGATAAATAAATCCACCCACTAACCAGCAACAGAGGGTTAAGGGCCTTGCTCAAGGGCCCAGCAGTCGCAGCTTTGGGTGGTGCTTGGATTTGAACCCATGGCCTGCTGATCAGAAGTCTAACAGCTTATTCACTGAGTGACCACTTCCCCACATTCATAATGAACACTGGTCTGGAATAATTACGACATCCTTTCAAAAAAAAAAAATAAAAACTGGAGGCACCAGTGAGGTCGGCTGCAGTCACGACTGCTTTTCTTTTTACAAATGACAGACGTCTGTCGTGTGTGTGTGTGTGTGTGTGTGTGTGTGTGTGTGTGTGTGTGTGTGTGTGTGTGCGTGCGTGTGCGTGTGCGTGTGCGTGTGCGTGTGCGTGTGTGTGTGTGTATACACACCCCCATCCCTTTCTGCCTTATTTTGTATATGTTTTATAGTATAGTATATATTTATACTTATTTTTTATACTTTATAGTTATATCTTATACTTTTATTTATACTTTACACTTTTGTTTTATTTTTCTGTTTACATGTACATACTGTACTTCACTATTGGACAGTCGTAAAAAGCATTTCACTACATGGCACTCTGTATGAATGTGTATGTGACCAAATCAAATTAGATTTGAAAATGACCCCAGGTAATTATGCAACCCTCAGCCATAACTTAAAAACCTGTGTTTTGGATCCAAAGGTTGTGAGTTTAAATCCCAGCCACACCAAGCTGCCACTTCTGGGCCCCTGAGCCTGGCCCTTAACCCCATATGAATGAGATCAGTGGGTGTGGTTCTGGATAAGGGTGTCTGATGAAATCCAGAAATGTAACTGTAAAACCTTGGAGAGGGAACGTGAATAACGTTACGTCTTTTACAGGGTCACCTTGAAGTTCTTGAAGCTGATGTGATGAAAGAGGGGAAATGGGTGAGGATATGGATTAGAGTGAATTTTGATAAACTGTGAGGACTAGACGTCTGGGACAGAGAATCTTCAGAACAGCAGTTGTTGTGGGGTGTATTCTAGTATGCAGGGCTTGGGGTTCCACAGAGCTTAACCTCATTGGTGTGGAGCAAAGAAAATCCCATATGGTCATATGATCCAATCCCAAAGAAAATCTCCTGTAGTACAAACTAGAGAAAAAGTTTATGCTGGTTCTGATAGAAAGGAGACGTCCTGACCCTGTACATCATTCAAAGTTCCTACAGTAGGCATCAGATCTTCACCATGGAGCAGTGAACGATGTAGGCCTGGTCTGACGCTTTCATCATGTTTTCTTTTCCATCATGTGGATGACCTTGTGTGAAGTAATGGCACCAGGATACACAAGGTGAAGAAAGTGAGCTGGTTGATGTTCTACAGGGGGACATTTGGTCATAGTATTTATCTGGCTGTTAATTTTATGTTACATACCACCTTCCTAAATGCTGTACCAGACCATCATACAGAGAAATAACCTTGATCTAAACATTAGGGTGGCTGGTAAGTGTTCTCCTGCAAATGGTACAAATAAAATGTTCTCTTTAACCTCCCCTTACCAGAAGAACTATGGAGCATGTATGATATGCAGACACTCTGTCTGGCACACAGACTCCACCCTGACTTCCAGAGAAGTTAATCATTACACAACATGTGGATTTTTGTAGTGTAAGCACT
The DNA here is from genome assembly GCF_946808225.1 of Silurus aristotelis. Taxonomy (NCBI): domain Eukaryota; kingdom Metazoa; phylum Chordata; class Actinopteri; order Siluriformes; family Siluridae; genus Silurus; species Silurus aristotelis. The sequence continues at coordinate 1,332,212 of NC_139580.1, forward strand.
GTCTGGAGACACATGGAGTGAGATAGACACACACAAAAACCAATCCATGGTTAATGTCGGCTAGTTAGTTATTCTGGTGTATTTTTTGGTTTCCTCCTAACACTAAGCTCAACATTATTATTTTGTTGTTGATGAAACTGGTACTGAATTGAACTATTGAACTGTTTCATCCATCAATACTTGGGTCTGGTTTGAAACTTGATCCTTAACCAACAAAGTCGCGATAATTTCAATATAAACTCTATGAGCAAATGTTTGTGAAGAACCGACCTTGAGATTGGTATGTGCTTCTTTCTGAAAATGTTATTCCACATTTATTCCCCATTTACTGTTATAATAACATCCACTCTTCTGGGAAGATGTTCTACTAGATTTTGTGGATGTTCTTTTAGCTACAAGGGTGTTGGAAAGTCAGGTACTGGGGAAACACACAAGTTTGCTACAGGAAGAATCACGTATGGCTGGAAAATTCATATGTCCCAATACTTTTGGGTGGAGAGAGTAAATATAAACTAGTAAACTATATATAAACTCGCTCTGGATGGAACTGGAACTGGATGTTACTATGGTTACAGGTGTTTATGAGCCGCGCATTTATTTAGATTCAACTGACAAACACAAACTACCAACACTCGGAACTTCCAGCCAATCACAATCCACTTTCCACAGCTGAACTTCCAGCCAATCACAATCCACTATTCACCTCTACCGTTAGAGCGGCTGTAATGTTAAAGTGAAGCCACTGGGGGCAGCAGAGATCTCACCTTCCCCTGTGTGTGTAAATGTTTCAGGCCCAAAGGTTTTAAAGTGTGTGTGTGTGTTTGGATTCATCTGTGGTGTGCAGTGTGATACAGATCTGGAAATGAAGGTTTGCACCACACACACACACACACACACATGCACACATGCACACACACACAGACAGTTGTTTTTCTTTCTTTTTTTTTCAGATTTCCTGTCTGCTGTCAGACTGTGACTCATTGCGTCAAACTTCTTCCTCGTTTTTCTTTCGATTGTGTGTGTGTGTGTGTGTGTGTGTGTTTGTGTGTGTGTGTGTGTGTTGTGTACAGCAGTGGGGAGGAGGAGATAGATGAAGAAGCTGATCAGTACTGGGTATTTAAGTGTTTAGATGGAGGTGGTGGTGATGGTTGAAGGTTGGAGATGTGTGCTGATGAGTGAAAAAGTGCGTTAATGGAGCGAGCTGGTGTATCAGTGTGGAGCGGCGTTCTTCTGCTCGTCTCCACTTCCTTTTACTCAGGCCTTCACGGTGAGTAACACACACTTCCTTTAACGGTACACCATAAATACCTAATATACTCTACACACACACACACACACCTTTACAGATTACAACACATCATCTACTATAATGTAGAACAGTCTAATTAAATACTATGCTAAGAGTAAAAATACTCGTTTCTGATTGGTCAGTTGGTTCAGATGGTTGTTTGTTTGTTTTTTATATGAAGATACACTCCAGCCAAAGGTATGTGGACACCTAAAAATAATATTAAAATGTACTTGTTTTTTGAAACATTGTTTAACATTTAAAGTTTCCACATTTAGTCTCCATGTGCTGTTTTATGAGCTCCACTCTTCTGGGAAGGTTCCACTAGATTTTGTGGAGATTCATTCAGTTACAAGTGTGTTAGTAAAGTCCGGTGCTGGTGTAGGTGAGAAGTTGAGGAGGTTCCTATGCTGCAGTCAGTGAGATATATATAGCAGGAGATCTTCCACACACTTGTAACCCATAGATAGATAGATAGATAGATAGATAGATAGATAGATAGATAGATAGATAGATAGATAGATAGATAGATAGATAGATAGATAGATAGATAGATAGATAGATAGATAGATAGATAGATAGATAGATAGATAGATAGATAGATAGATAGATGGATGGATGGATGGATGGATGGATGGATGGATGGATGGATGGATGGATGGATGGATGGTGAGGGTTGAGAAGAATTCAGATGTTCATGGAGCTGGCTTTGGCACAGTGGCATTATCATGCTGAAACAGGTTTGGGTCTCCTAGTTCAAGTGATTGGAACATTTTATCCAAATCATCTAAAGACGTTCTATACAATTGTGTGAGAAAGAACCACGGCTGGCTGAAGACGTTCCTGGACTTTTGAATAAACTTCTTCTCCAGTGGTCTCATTGTTCATGTTCCTGTGAACGAGCTGTTGCTATGGAAACATATAAGAACTAATCTACAGCTTCTGATCAATCATTATATCCTGTTATATGTTTGATGATGGGTACTGTGTGTGTGTGTGTGTGTGTGTGTGTGTGTGTGTGTGTGTGTGTGTGTGTGTGTGTGTGTCCCTCAGCGAGCCCTGCATCAACTCAGCGTCCGTTTGTTCTGAATAAACTGTGTAAGTTCTGTGATGTGAGAGTGAGTGAGTGTAACGACTCCCAGCCTCACTGCAGCTCTCACTGTAGCATCACCGCCATCTGTGAGAGGAGGGACGAGGTGTGTGTTAGTGCATGGTAAGTGTACACACACACACACACACACACACACACACACA
>NC_139580.1:1339753-1349753 GCF_946808225.1 Silurus aristotelis
GAATGGTGTGGATGTTGTGAATAGTGTAGATGTTGTGGATAGTGTGGGTGATGATGATGGTGTAGATGTTGTGGATGGTGTGAATGGTGTGGATGATGTGGATAGTGTAGATGTTGTGGACAGTGTGGGTGATAGTGATGGTGTGGATGATGTGGATTGTGTAGATGTTGTGGATAGTGTGGGTGATGTGGATGGTGTAGATGATGTGAATGGTGTGGATGTTGTGGATAATGTGGGTGATGGTGATGGTGTAGATGTTGTGGATAATATGGATAGTGTAGATGTTGTGGATAGTGTGGGTGATGGTGATGGTGTGGATGATGTGAATGGTGTGGATGATGTGAATGGTGTGGATGATGTCGATAGTGTAGATGTTGTGGATAGTGTGGGTGATGTGGATGGTGTGGATGATGTGGATAGTGTGGGTGATGTGGATGGTGTGGATGATGTGGATAGTGTGGGTGATGTGGATGGTGTGGATGATGTGGATGGTGTGGGTGATGTGGATGGTGTGGATGATGTGGATAGTGTGGGTGATGGTGATGGTGTGGATGATGTAAATGGTGTGCATGGTGTGGTTGATGTAGATAGTGTGGATGATGTGAATGGTGTGAATGATGTGGATAGTGTGGGTGATGTGGATGGTGTGGATGATGTGAATGATGTGGATGGTGTAGATGATGTGAATGGTGTGGATGTTGTGGATAGTGTGGGTGATGGTGATGGTGTAGATGTTGTGGATAATATGGATAGTGTAGATGTTGTGGATAGTGTGGGTGATGGTGATGGTGTGGATGATGTGAATGGTGTGGATGATGTGAATGGTGTGGATGATGTCGATAGTGTAGATGTTGTGGATAGTGTGGGTGATGTGGATGGTGTGGATGATGTGGATAGTGTGGGTGATGTGGATGGTGTGGATGATGTGGATAGTGTGGGTGATGTGGATGGTGTGGATGATGTGGATGGTGTGGGTGATGTGGATGGTGTGGATGATGTGGATAGTGGGGGTGATGGTGATGGTGTGGATGATGTAAATGGTGTGCATGGTGTGGTTGATGTAGATAGTGTGGATGATGTGAATGGTGTGAATGATGTGGATAGTGTGGGTGATGTGGATGGTGTGGATGATGTGAATGATGTGGATGGTGTGTATGGTGAAGAGGGTGTAGATTATGTGAATGGTATGGCTGTTGTGAATGGTGTAGATGTTGTGGACGATGTGAATGATGTGGATAGTGTAGATGATGTGGATAATGTTTATGATGTGTACGCCTGTACTCAGGTGGGCACAGCGAGATACATGGCCCCCGAGCTGCTGGAGTCCAGACTGAACCTGGAGAACATAGAGTCCTTCAAGCAGGCAGATGTTTACTCCATGGCTCTGGTGCTGTGGGAGATCACGTCCAGGTGCACCGCCACTGGAGGTAACATTTGCAAAAATTTTACAAAACTTACATCTTTTATAGACTGTTCTTTCTTTTTTCTGTTCTTTCTTCTTTTATTTTTCATCCAAAAATTTAAAGAAAAAGAGAATATTTTATTAAAACTCTTTTTTCATGTAACAGTGATGAGTACAAAATGCCAGGTGCTTATGAAACCATCTGCAGCACAGATACACTTCCTGTAGGTTCACCTCCACTTCCTGTACACTGTGCTAATACTCTCTCTCAGTGTGAACCCTGGAATTTAAGTTTTTAGTTTTTATTTAGATCTTTTCATTATCAGGATTTGAATCATTATAATTTTCACTCAATGGCCAAAGGTTTGTCTGTGGACTCCTGACTATAACCCTAGATAGTGTATATACCTCTATGAATGTTTTATGGTGTTTGAGAGACACATTCATGTTCCCTTTGTTTTTATATGCAACAAACTCGGTAATGTAAAGTTATGAAGGTTCACTTTGACCAAAGGAATTTATAAAATGTCCAGATGTTCCACTTTATTTTCATTGAAAATCCTCCCTTATCGTGTAGAACAGCTTTACACTCTCAGCATCAGCTGAAATACTTGTTGTGCCTAAAACTCTTCAAAGATGTTCTTCACCATGTTCTTGTGATGCAGTTCATCCCAGAGCAATAGGATTTAGGTGTTGTGACTGGGCAGGTGGTTCCATGATTGAAATCACTCCAGACGTCTCTCTGCTCTCTAAATAACACTTACAGAACTCAGACGTCTTCGGCTCTGCGCCTTGTTGTACGGTGAAGTTCAGTTTCAATGAGCCGCAGTCCAGACTGAACTGCATGGTGATGAAGTGTGGAATAGGAGTCATGTTGGTTCAGGATTCATTTCATTTTCTGGAACCTTCCCTGTTCTAAAACAACCCCAAACCGTTAGCCTTCTACCTCCATGTGTGAGTGTGGGGGTGAGGGAGTCTGATCACATCTTCTCTCCTGTGCTCCTTCATACACAAGTTCTTGTGTGTCTCATTTAGTCTCCACAAAACTTTCTTTTACTCATTTACTGTCCACATTAAAGTTCTTAAAATAACCTGAAACCACAATCTAAAAGAGAACCCAGGGTCAAAGTGCACCACATTAACACCACGCTAATGCTAATATGCTAATAACTTGACAGAGCCCAGTACAATGTTCAGGTGTTTATATCTACACTCTGTCCTTGATGGCTTAGCATCTGAGCTCAGATTAGCACTGCACAAAAATTAACACACAGATCTAAATAGATCAATTCCCAAAATCACATAAATAATGTGTGTGATGCTTAGCTTAGCTTAGCATGTGATTAGCTAGGTAATCTTGGATCGAGAACTCAAAGATTGTATTGACTTTGATTGATTGATTGATTGATTGATTGATTGATGAGAATTAAAGATTTCAAAGTTACCTAATATCTACTAGTGTCACATGGCTTGTTTTGTGACTGCTAGTTCTTAGCACGCTAGCTAGTTTATCAGATGTTTTGCTAGCTGCATCGTTCATTCTGTGATAGACTTTGGAGATTGGAGTTTATAGACTATGGACACTAGTTTGATGCATTTAGCCAATGCTAATCAAGTGTGTGTGTGTGTGTGTGTGTGTGTGTGTGTGTTTTGTTTGTGTGTAGAGGTGAGAGAGTATAAGCCGCCATTTGGAAAGTTGAACCAGCCTTGTATCGAGAGCATGAAGGACATGGTGATCAGAGACCGAGAGAGACCTGAGATCCTGCACAGCTGGAGGACACACCCTGTAAGCTAAGCTACCATGCTAAAGACATGCTAGACATGTTTCGTACAACTCGTGTGATGTCTTATAGTTAAAGCTGGAGACAAAAACTGTAAATTTCAATATAATGTCACGTAACAAGCTAATTTCACTGTCATCTTTTGTGTGTGTGTGTGTGTGTGTGTGTGTGTGTGTGTGTGTGTGTGTGTGTGTGTGTTTTCCAGGGTGTGAGTTTGTTGTGTGAGATGATTGAGGAATGTTGGGATCAGGATCCTGAGGCTCGGCTGACGGCTGCATGCGTATCTGAGAGATTTAGTGAGTTCAGCGATGCCACTTTCCTTTGCAGCGATTCCACCCACGAGGATAAAATGGCGGACACCCCAGAGAGGGGGGTGGAGCTAGTCAGCTTACAGCTCTGAAAGACGGAGTTGAACAGATTTCTATATACGGGCTTTCACTTGAAGAATATAACGTGTACAATCCAGCAGTGTTATTACTCTCGCCATTCCTGTACTGTGAATCCTCATTATATATCACATAAAGCTCCTTGACGGAGCTCCGTCCCAGCTCACGGAAATCCCACACTCACCAGTTTCAATTTCAATACATGACATGGCTAGCTAGATTTGTTGATAGTAATTAAATGTTAGCTAGTTTCAAGGTAGTTTCAAGGTAGCTAGTTTTTATTTGCAAATTTTTTCAAGTTACTTGTTCAAACTAACAAACTAGAGGCTTCATTACAGCAGAGTAAAATTCTTTCTTTACATCTCCCATCTTGTAAGAAGTTCAGGGTCCGCCAATATACAGTGCCCCTGAAACAAAGGAGGGAAGTAATGAAGTTCAAAAACTTTGTTCCTGTAATTAAGTAGATTTCTCTGGTATCAGTAATTTTCAGACAACTTTCTACTTTCGCTCATTTACATTTTTACACAAATATCTGTTTTTTCTACGTCTTACATTCTCAAAACAGACTCGTTACTTTAGTTTTAATTTATTTGGTGTGAATATTTTTTCTTCTCATTGCGCCGTTTTCAGCGCATCAACCTGTTTCTTGTCATTTCCTGTCTCTCTCACACCACTGATGTAGACTAGTTTCTGAAGATCAGGCAGAAGGCAGTAAGAGGTCTGGGGTTAATGTGGATGAGACAGAGGGAGTCAGTGATGAGAACAGACACATTCCTGATCATTATCATCTTTTCTCTGCTTGTGTTGTACAGGTGCATCTCAATAAATTAGAATGTGATGGAAAAGTTCATTTATTTCAGTGATTCAACTCAAATTGTGAAACTCGTGTATTAAATAAATTCAATGCACAACAGACTGAAGTTCTTTTAGTTTTTGGTTCTTTTAATTGTGATGATTTTGGCTCACATTTAACAAAAACCCACCAATTCACATCTCAACAAATAAAAATACCTCATAAGACCAAAAAGAAAAACATTTTGAGTGAATTGTTGGAGGTGATCAGACTATGGCACTGCTGAGGTGATGTGGAAGCCCAGGTTTCTTTGACAGTGGCCTTCGGTTTATTTGCATTTTTTGGTCTCTTGTTTCTCATGTTCTTCTTGACAATACGCCAGAGATTTTCTATGGGGTTCAGGTCTGGTGAGTTTGCTTCAGTCAAGCACATCAACACCATGATCATTTAACCAACTTCTGGTGTTTCTGGCTTGTGGGCAGGTGCCAAATCCTGCTGGAAAATGAAATCAGCATCTTCATAAAGCTGGTCAGCAGAGGGAAGCATGAAGTGTTTTAAAACTTCTTGGTAAACAGGTGCAGTGACTTTGGTTTTCAAAAACACAGGGGACCAACACCAGAAGATGACATTGCAGCCCAAATCATCACAGACTGTCAAAACTCAAAACTAGACTTCAACCAACTTGGGCTATGAGCTTCTCCACCCTTCCTCCAGACCCTGGGACCTTGGTTTCCAACTTGCTCTCATCTGAAAAGACGACTTTGGACCACTGGGCCACAGCCCAGTTCTTCTTCTCTTTAGACCAGGTAAGACCCCTCTGACATTGTCCGTGGTTAAGGAGCATCTTAATAAGAGAATACGACACTGTAGCAGAATTCCTTCACACGTCTGTGTGTGGTGGCTCTTCATGCCTTGACCCAGCCTCAGTCCATTCCTTGTGAAGTTCACCCAAATTCTTGAATGGATTTTGCTTGACGAGCCTCTGAAGGCTGCGGTTCTCTCTGTTGGTTGTGCATCTTTTCCTTCCACTCAACTTTCTGTTTACATGCTTGGATACAGCACTCTGTGAACTGCGGCTTCTTTGGTGATTCTTTGGTTTACAGATAAGAGCAATACATAATCCGTATATGTAAAGGGTCTACCTTTAATTGTACACACTCATAATAACAACAAAATGCTGTGCTTTTGTAAAATAAACAAAAACAGACAGGGGGCGCTCTCTGCTATCTCTATTATCTCTCTTCACACACACATAAACAACCTGAATCTCAGTGTATATTTCCCTCGCAGACATAATAACATATATGTATAGAAAACTTGAAATGTGTACATTTAAATAAACAAATTCACATCAAATACAATACAAATCAATACAATACAATCAATACAATACAATACAATACAATACAATCAATACATCAATACATCAATACAATACAATACAATCAATACATCAATACATCAATACAATACAATACAATACAATACAATACAATACAATCAATACATCAATACAATACAATACAATACAATACAATCAATACATCAATACATCAATACAATACAATACAATACAATACAATACAATCAATACAACAATACATCAATACAATACAATACAATACAATACAATACAATACAATACAATCAATACATCAATACAATACAATACAATCAATACATCAATACATCAATACAATACAATACATCAATACATCAATACATCAATACATCAATACAATACAATACAATACAATACAATACAATCAATACATCAATACATCAATACAATACAATACAATACAATACAATACAATACAATACAATACAATACATCAATACATCAATACAATACAATACAATACAATACAATACAATACAATCAATACATCAATACAATACAATACAATACAATCAATACATCAATACAATACAATACAATCAATACATCAATACATCAATACATCAATACAATACAATACAATACAATACAATACAATACAATCAATACATCAATACATCAATACAATACAATACAATACAATACAATCAATACATCAATACAATACAATACAATACAATACATCAATACAATACAATACAATACAATACAATCAATACATCAATACAATACAATACAATACAATACAATACAATCAATACATCAATACATCAATACAATACAATACAATACAATACAATACAATCAATACATCAATACATCAATACAATACAATACAATACAATACAATACAATACAATACAATCAATACAATACAATACAATACAATACAATACAATCAATACATCAATACAATACAATCAATACATCAATACATCAATACAATACAATACAATACAATACAATACAATACAATACAATCAATACATCAATACAATACAATACAATACAATACAATCAATACATCAATACAATACAATACAATACAATACAATACAATCAATACATCAATACAATACAATACAATACAATACAATACAATCAATACATCAATACAATACAATACAATACAATACAATACAATACAATACAATCAATACATCAATACAATACAATACAATACAATACAATACAATCAATACATCAATACAATACAATACAATACAATACAATACAATCAATACATCAATACAATACAATACAATACAATACAATACAATCAATACATCAATACAATACAATACAATACAATACAATACAATCAATACATCAATACAATACAATACAATCAATACATCAATACAATACAATACAATACAATCAATACATCAATACAATACAATACAATACAAAACAATACAATACAATCAATACATCAATACATCACTACAATACAATACAATACAATACAATCAATACATCAATACAATACAATACAATACAATCAATACATCAATACATCAATACAATACAATACAATACAATACAATACAATACAATACAATCAATACATCAATACAATACAATACAATACAATACAATACAATCAATACATCAATACAATACATCAATACATCAATACAATACAATACAATCAATACATCAATACATCAATACAATACAATACAATCAATACATCAATACAATACAATACAATACATCAATACATCAATACAATCAATACATCAATACAATACAATACAATACAATACAATACAATCAATACATCAATACAATACAATACAATACATCAATACATCAATACAATACAATACAATACAATACAATACAATACAATACAATACAATACAATCAATACATCAATACAATACAATACAATACAATACAATACATCAATACATCAATACAATACAATACAATCAATACATCAATACAATACAATACAATCAATACATCAATACAATACAATACAATACAATACAATACAATACAATACAATCAATACATCAATACATCAATACAATACAATACAATACAATACAATACATCAATACATCAATACAATACAATACAATCAATACATCAATACAATACAATACAATCAATACATCAATACAATACAATACAATCAATACATCAATACAATACAATACAATACAATACAATACAATCAATACATCAATACATCAATACAATACAATACAATACAATACAATACAATACAATCAATACATCAATACATCAATACAATACAATACAATACAATACAATACATCAATACATCAATACAATACAATACAATCAATACATTAATACAATACAATACAATCAATACATCAATACAATACAATACAATCAATACATCAATACAATACAATACAATACAATACAATACAATACAATCAATACATCAATACATCAATACAATACAATACAATACAATACAATACAATCAATACATCAATACAATACAATACAATACAATCAATACATCAATACAATACAATACAATACAATACAATACAATACAATACATCAATACATCAATACAATACAATACAATCAATACATCAATACAATACAATACAATCAATACATCAATACAATACAATACAATCAATACATCAATACAATACAATACAATACAATACAATCAATACATCAATACAATACAATACAATCAATACATCAATACAATACAATACAATACAATACAATACAATACAATCAATACATCAATACATCAATACAATACAATACAATACAATACAATACAATCAATACATCAATACAATACAATACAATACAATCAATACATCAATACATCAATACAATACAATACAATACAATACAATACAATACATCAATACATCAATACAATACAATACAATCAATACATCAATACAATACAATACAATCAATACATCAATACAATACAATACAATACAATACAATACAATACAATCAATACATCAATACAATACAATACAATACAATACAATACAATCAATACATCAATACATCAATACAATACAATACAATACAATCAATACATCAATACATCAATACAATACAATACAATACAATACAATACAATACAATACAATACAATCAATACATCAATACAATACAATACAATACAATACAATACAATACAATCAATACATCAATACAATACAATACAATACAATACAATACATCAATACATCAATACATCAATACAATACAATACAATCAATACATCAATACAATACAATACAATACAATACAATACAATCAATACATCAATACAATACAATACAATCAATACATCAATACAATACAATACAATCAATACATCAATACAATACAATACAATACAATACAATACATCAATACATCAATACATCAATACAATACAATACAACCAATACATCAATACATCAATACAATACAATACAATACAATACAATACAATACAATACAATACAATACAATCAATACATCAATACAATACAATACAATACAATACAATACAATACAATACAATCAATACAATACAATACAATACAATACAATACAATACAATACAATACAATACAATCAATACATCAATACAATACAATACAATACAATACAATACAATACAATACAATACAATACAATCAATACAATACAATACAATACAATACAATCAATACATCAATACATCAATACAATACAATACAATCAATACATCAATACAATACAATACAATCAATACATCAATACAATACAATACAATACAATACAATACATCAATACATCAATACATCAATACAATACAATACAACCAATACATCAATACAATACAATACAATACAATACAATACAATACAATACAATACAATCAATACATCAATACAATACAATACAATACAATACAATACAATCAATACATCAATACAATACAATACAATACAATACAATACAATACAATCAATACATCAATACAATACAATACAATACAATACAATACAATACAATACAATCAATACATCAATACATCAATACAATACAATACAATCAATACATCAATACATCAATACAATACAATACATCAATACATCAATACAATACAATACAATCAATACAATTCACATCAAATACAATACAAATCAATACAATACAATCAATACAAATCAAATTCACATCAAATACAAATAAACAAATTCACATCAAATACAAATAAACAAA